>NW_006911916.1:123271-129826 GCF_000338995.1 Bipolaris sorokiniana ND90Pr
TTTCTAAATTTGAAGCTGAAGTTAATCGGCTTATTAACGCTAATATAGCTATTAAAAACATTTCTATCTACTTTCAGAAGCCTCTAAGATCTATCTACGACGCTATTTATCGTATTAATAAAAAAAGAAAAACATTACTAAGCAAGAAAGAGCTAGTAGAGGCCGGGTTTTAAAGCTTTCTACTAGGACTAGAAGAGCTATTAATAGGGATATAACTGTTATGGGCGGAGAGGCCTAGCGAATGAGTATGCTTCTACCTATCGTACAGAAGCTAAAAGATAAGAAAAAGAGAAGATAACTAAGTACAGACTTCTCTTATACCTGCTCGCTTCTGATTACGTGTCCGTATAGAAGGTATATCACGTGGTTGAAGATTACGTGATCCTCTTTAGTAGAGATTACGGGCGTAGCCCTTTATAATACTCCCCTCCTCTACTCGTACGGACATGTTTGCGTTTATTTGTTTTCCTAGGAGCACGCAGCTGCCTAACTTGCGGTGGAGCAGCGGCGTTTGTTTGCTCTAGTAAAGGAGGATTTCTATGAGAGCAAACGCTCCCTCCGTACGATATGTAGAGCTGCCGTCTCTCTCTTTTAGCTTTTTCTTCCTTTATATTAAATCAATTTAACTCTACTACTATATAGATTTCTTCTTTTCTTTCTAACTACACTTATACGATGCCGCCGAAAGCGTAACTACCCCCTTACGGTGTTTGGGCTAACGTAAATACTAATAGTTTGCAGTTTTACACTAACGGTGGCTCTAATAATACTATTAATAACGTGGCTAACTAAATCTTCAACGCTGCCTACTAGGCTCTAACTTGTACGACGCTAGGCGCTGTACTGCCAACTTTTAATATGCTAGGCGCTGTTAACCTAAATAAGTATCGTGTCTAGTTTATCTTCGATTAGCGCGTTGTAGATAAGCTACGCCGTGTTTATGCGGTTGCCTCTATACGTAATACTTTTCTAACTTCTTATACAGCTAGTGTTAACTTACGTAGAAGGATATTCGCTGTATTTTTAACTACTTCTATCGCCCTCGCGGTAACAGTCCGTACGATGCTGTCTTTAGTCCGAGCCCTCGCGACTACTCGCCTATAATCGCACGTACGACTATTACTACTTGGCAGATTCTTACTAGCCGTCCGTTCTACCTCAAGGCCTTTGTTATGTATAGCCGCAGCGCTCTTAACGCGGCTTTTTGTACGAATAATTGCGCCGCTGTTCTGCGAGGCGAGAAGAAGTTTACCGCATTCGCTGGCTGCGTATCCATCGCTAGTAAGTAGGGTAGAGCCTACTCTAACTGCGTCTGGTAAGACTATAGAGCTCGTTACAGTATTACTTAGTAGGCAGTCTCTCGTATGGGAGGTGGGCGCAAGAGGCTCTCTAATAGTCCTAGTAGTGGCAACCAGCGTGGTCGTCCGGCTGCGGGTGGTGCCGAGAACCCCCTACTCGTGGAGTAGATAGGCCTACCTTCGCCAGTTTCTTCTAAGTCATCCGTTAGGTTGTTGTCTAGGTTAGGTGTGGGATAACTATAACTGTAGGGCCGTAGTGTTAGCGAGATAGGCGGCGGGCTCCTATATAGGCTCGTCGTAGCCCACCCAATAAACAAGGTATTCTATTTGCCTGCGCCTTATTCTCTTATCTGTAATATCTCGTACTATCCACTCTAAGTGTTCCTTATTATTTTCATTATCTTATACGACTGTAGTAGTTAGGTTAGTATTATCTATCTACTGCGATAGGAATAGGTCGTTAGCCGCCAGACGGAGCTTATCTATATAGTAAGTCTTTATTTCTCATAGTACTACTAATTCTACCTAGTAAGGGTCTCGTACGCGAGTAACCTGGAACTTAGCGCTTTTCTAATTAAGTTTCTTACTACTTCTAGCCGTACGTACATCGCGTAAGTCTAGCTATACCCAGTCTCCTACGCGGTAGGTAGGCGCTAGTCTGCGGGACTTATTAGCTTATTATTCTTATTCTTATTAGGCGTAGGTTATGGTAGATATAGCCTAGTTAGCAGTATTACTAATCATCCAGATAATCTCCTTTACAGCTTCTCCTACTTCGTCAGCTTACGTAACCGTTTAGAGCTAGGGGAAAGGAGTGTTATAGTAACTATAGTATAGAAAGAAAGGTAAAACTCCTATTATTATATTCGTACGGGAGTTAAGTATAAGTTCTAAAAGAGGGTAGAGTTATACCTAGTTATCTTGATCGTAGTTATAGAAGATCCATACGACTACTTCTATATCGCTATTAGCGCGCTCTATTATTCCGTCCGTCTATAGGTAATAAGCTGTTAAGAGATTTCTCTAGATACTAAGTAGCTAGCAGACCTGTTTCTAAAGAGAGCTAGCGAATTAGGGACTGCGGTCGGACGTAATAGACTATAGAAGGCTATAATGCTGGTAGACTTCCCGTACAAAGACCCAAGCGACGTCTATTATCTTGATCTTGTCTATAGAGATTAGCACGATGTCTTTACCTAGTCTGTCCTTCACTACTATAAGATTAGTTTTCCCTTAAGAGCTAGGTAAACCCGTGATAAAGTCGACTGTTAGATATTACCACGTACGACTAAGAACGGGTAATAGTTTCAAGTACCTATATTTCCCGTCCCTCTAGGGGGTGCTTTTCCGGTATAGCTCGCAATTCCGTACGTAACGGCGTATATTAGTGCTTATGTTTAGCTAATACCATTCTCTTACGATAATTCTGTATATTTCCTCTCGTCTAGAGTATCCTGTTAGCAGAGATAGATACGTAGTTTAGATTACTCCTGTCTAAAGTAGTTCACATTTAGGTACTTATACTCTATTACGCTAGTATAACTTATCTTTAGCGTTAATTATACAGTCGCCTAAAGAGATAGTAATCTTACGAGAGCTAGAGAGAGATCGTTTTCCTTCCCACACAGCCGCTCTTATTTCTTAGTATAGAGAATCTTCTTGTGCGGCGCTATCCCAATAATCTTATACGAGCGTAGGAAAATGTAGTAGTCGCGGTAGTGTAGTTAACACTAGGGGAGAGATATCTTCTTAAGTGTTGGTAGTGTCTCGTACAGGCATAACCGCAATACTTTCCTAGGTCTGAGCTAGCACTAGCATAAT
Source organism: Bipolaris sorokiniana ND90Pr (assembly GCF_000338995.1). Lineage (NCBI taxonomy): Eukaryota > Fungi > Ascomycota > Dothideomycetes > Pleosporales > Pleosporaceae > Bipolaris > Bipolaris sorokiniana. The sequence continues at coordinate 126,391 of NW_006911916.1, forward strand.
AAATTCTCTTAATGCTAAATGCTTGTCTAGGTCGTCCTTCTGCATATCTTGGTCTCGCCTAGATAAGGCGTCCGCCCGTACGTCCTTCTTGCCAGGGCGGTAGCGGAGTTTTATATTTAGGAAGCGGGCTAGTTCTAAGTTCCATCGTACGTAGTATTTAGAGAGCTTTTACTTATAGGTAAAGTATTCTAGGTTCTTATAGTCTATAACTACTTCGAATTCTCGTACACCTTATAGTTTAGCGTTCTACTCTTTTAAGTAGTAGATCACCGCTAGTAGCTCTTTGTCGTGGATTAGGTAGTTCGCTTCATAAACTAGTAGCTTTCGGGAGAAGTAAGCTATCGTACGTAGAGTACCTTTATCGTCATCTTACAGAAGTACAGCACCTATTACTCGTCTAGATAAGTCACACTCTACTACTATCCGCCTGTCTAGGTCGAAGGCAGCTAACACTTCATTAGAGAGAAAAGCTTCCTTAAGGGCGGCAAAGCTCAGCTCTTGGTCTCAGCCCCATTCGAATTTAGCGTCTTTTCTTATTAACTGTATAAGAGGTTCTACTAGTCTTAAGAAGTTAGAGATAAATCTACGGTAGAAATTAGCGAACCTAAGAAACTCTCTCACGCCTCGTACGGTAGCTAGAGCTTCCTATTCTTAAATAGCTCTTGTCTTCTCCGTGTCTATTAAGACGCTCTTCCCTACTTTAAGAATAAATCCTAAGTATTTCGTACGTTAGACGTTAAACTTATACTTCTTAAGTTTAAGCTGTAGTCCCGCAGCTTATAGACGCTCAATTACTTACCGTACGTGGTCATAATGTTAGGATATTAAGCCATCCGTGTAGATTAGGATATTATCTAAGTAGACGGAAGCGAAATCGTCTAGAAACTCGCGCAGCGTCTAGTTAATATAGCGCTGGAATGTGCTAGGAGCGTTAGTAAGCCTAAAAGGAGTAACTAGCCACTCGTACGACCTAAACCGAGTGCGGAAAGTAGTTATCTATTCTTAGCCCTTAGTAATTTAAATTTTATAAAAGGCGGCTATAACATTAAGCTTTGTATACCACTTTACTTATCTAACTTAATTTAGCGTCTCCCGTATAAGAGGCAGTAGATAACGGTTCTTACGAGTTAGCGCATTTAGGGCGCGGTAGTCTACGCAGAATCTTAGTCCTCCCCTAGGTTTCCGTACGAAGAGGACTAGTAACGCGGCGGGGGAGTTACTTACGCGGATGAACCCTTTCTTAAGTAAACTCGTACAGTATCTTACGTAGTACTAGTAGTTTATCTCTAGATATATTATAGAGAGGTCCGTACGGGACTTCTGGCAGCTTCCCGTCGTTCTTAGGAATTAGTTTGATCTTATAGTTAACGTCTAGGCCTTATAGAGGCGGGAGCTCGTCTTCTTTCTTTAGAGTAAATAGGAAGGCGTACGGTCGTAAGTATAAAGGAAGCGACTTAGTTACTTCTGCTATAGTTAGCTATGTCTTTAGGCGGAGAGCTTTCTTAATGTTCTAAAGACTAGTAGCGAAGACTTGCAGAGCTGGCTATTTTCGGCTTCGTCGTACGTAGGCCTGAAAGGCGGCTGCTAAGATTACAGCGAAGTTCTGTAGTAGTTTAGTTCTCTCTATGCTAGGCACAGAGAGATCGTAACGTGGAAAAAGAAGTGTTCGTCCGGCCGCATTAATAACACCTTCTACATCTTCAAGCTAGGTTTTCCCTAAGATAATATCGTACTCGTACGTAGACGTGGTGATAAAAGCGGCTACTTTTCGCTTAATCCCTCCAACGTCTATAGTAAATTAAGTAATGGCTCCTACGGTGCTCTTCTGGTTATTAACACCTTCAATCTCCCTAGTAGAGATAGATACGCGCGGTAGGTTAAGTTCTCGTATGAGTCTTTCACATACTATCGCATAAGTGCAGTACCTATTATCAATTATAGTAGTAGCGTTTTTTAAAAGATTAACAATTACGTCTATGGACATTAGCTAAGTAGGCTTTAGTTAGTAAAGTAGCTCTTAGATAGGTCGTACGACCTGCTTAACCTGCTTTGGCTGCCCTAGTCGGCGTTTTTGGACTAGGGCTCCTCTTTTCCCTCGTCCGAGCTCTCGTCTTCTAAGGTAGCAGCTAGGACTTTTGTCACGGTCTCTAGCTTGCGCGTGCGTTTTAGAACTACTGCTTTACACTGTCGTACGAGGTAGCCGTGGATGCTATAGCGTAAGCAGCTGCCCTCCTCCTTACGTTAAGCAATTTAGTTTTATGTACCCTAGTACTCGTTCCTCGTACGGGGACGCATGGCGCCTACATTAGGCGTCTAGTCCATTTCGTCCACGGCAGCTAGAGTAGACGTAGGAAGAGAGGTCGAGTAAGAGGGCGCGTTAGACGAGAGTTAGTTAATTACCTTAAGATTCTCCTAAGTGTTCCTAAGTCGATGAACAAAGACGTCGTACGTCTCGTTTAAAGAAGGCTGGTACCTAGCTTAGTAGCGTAGTAGCTTTCTATTAAGAGAATTCTTAAGATAGTTAATATTCAGCGCGTTGTTATCTTATCCAAAACCAGCTTCGTTGAACTTTAGATTGAAAGCTCGTACGTAGAAAAGAAACTCGCCTTTTTCTTACTTAGTCGTATAGAGATACTATAGAGCTTTTTATTTAATTAAAGGGTCTTTGAAGAACGCGTCTAGTTGCTTCTAAAGCTTACTCAAGCTAGGTAATAGATTTCTACTCGTGAAGTCTTGTACGTAAGTCTATAATACTAAAAAGACTAGTCCTTCTATACGGGAGATTATATAGTAAGCTTGGTAGAACTCCGTAGAGTAAGCTAGATGATCCGCCGATAGTTTCGTACAGATCTGCATCTTCTACTGCGTGTATTCTTCGTGTAAGCCTTTCTTAAAGATTCTAATATTAAGGAGTCTAGCTTTTCCAAACTCTTGTACGTGTAACGATGTTACAACTTCGCCATGTATCGGACCAATCCCAGAGCCGGATCGGAGGTAGTACTCGCCGCCCTCTTCATCAACCACTCGTTGTGAGGTCGGATCCGATTCGGATCCGACTAAGATAAGTATATAAGGAGACACTCCCTGTAGCTAGCTCTGTAGACTTTTGATATCCTTTCGTACAAGGCCTATAGGTGTCTATTCGAATTAAGGCTCGTTTGATGTCCCACGCACTCCCATATGCCTCTGAGTGACACTACCGCCGATACTGATCCGAGTAGTCTTGCCTGCGCCGTTACAGTACGGGCGTAGGCGTAGCTAGAGGCTGGCTAGAAGGTTACTAACTTTCTATACTTAGCGTGAGATTAGGAGTCTGTGCGTTAGGGGTAGCTTACCTCTATACCGTATGGAGGAAAGGGCTTTCATCTCTTAGAGTTCTTCTCGTACGCCTTCAGCGTCCTTAAGTCTTATAGCTATTTGGTCTAGGTTTCGTCGG
>NW_006911917.1:0-14109 GCF_000338995.1 Bipolaris sorokiniana ND90Pr
CGAAGCTCTGCTCTAGGTGTACTATCTTGCGACGGTCCACCTACTCGCTGCGCTAAGGCCTTTCGTACCTATTGCAGCACCAACTCCGTGTTACTAGCTTATGCTAATAGCACGTTCTGAAGCTTAGTCAGAAGACAGTCCGCCTAAGGCTTGTGTCTAATTGGGATCGAATACAAAATGTAAGGGGCTGCGCTCTAGGGAGCAATCGCGAGGTATACAAGAGGTTGTATTCGATGAGGAGCTAAGCTCCCAAGCTACGTAGCTGTCTATATACAAGCTGGTTACCCGAGTAACAATCGGACCGGTGAAGTCTAGGTGCACGAGGCAGCTTCTGGGTCCTGCGGCTGTCGTCTGAACGTCGTTCGGGCGGTGCGCAGAGAATCCGGGTGCTCGAGACAGCACCCGGGTTCTGCGAGTAGGCCGAGATTCCATCGAGGAGCTATCCAAAGGGCGTTCAGCCCGTTACAAGTATCTAGTATTAGTAAAGAGAGCTTAATAGTTCTAATATATACTATAATCTCTAATAGAGTACTATATATAAGACTGTCTAGTAGGTCTTTAACTATTCTATAAAAAATTATATTTTTATTAAAGATTACGTCTTTTATACTAATAACTTTAGCGAGTAGTAAGATTTATATCTAATAGATATTAGATAATTAATATCTAACTAGGTATCTAATCTAGCCTTTTAGATTAAGCTGCTATAGTCTTAATTTACCTCTGTAGGTATCGTTAGTTATCGCGAAGGCCTTATACCTATATACTTTAAGGTATACTAGGTTGGGCTTCTTAATTAATGTAACTATCCTATTCGCTAGTAATACCCGCGTGAAGAAGACTTTATAGAGTGTTTTCTACTAATTACTATAGTTCGGCGTTTAATTATATAGGTGTATAGTAGCCTAAGTGATTTCTAGCTAGAGCTCTTATAGTAGATTAGCGTTAAGTCTTATTGCACGTGCCTTCTTCTTATTTACTCTCTCTGAGCGTTTAGCCCTACTATTCTGAGCTTAAGTATTTAGTGCTGAAGGCTTAATAGTAATACCTTAGCTTTATAACCACCGCTCTACTTCTGGTTTAACTATAGTGATCTTATTATCTGTTTTAATTACCTTTAGGGTAATATTGTATTAATTTTTAAGAAAGGTAATAAAGTTTAAGAGTGTCTAGATAATTAATTTAGCTATTTAATTATCTATAAGATAGAAGTCCCACTGCAGTTATAAGTGTTTGTCTATAATTAATAACTATAATAACTTCTTATTAAAGGACTGTTTCTTATAGGAGTAGAAATTAATAAAGAGCCTCTCTGCGGGTCCCTAATCATTAATCCGCGGAGCTCAGCTAATCTGTCGTCGGATTTTCGCTCGTCCACACGCATCACACTACACTATTGTTATCCCTTTAACTCGCACCCCCTCAGCTTACTAGACTAGGTGTTCAATCGCTGCTAGCCCTAGATGTCCCAGTCTTTTATGCAAGAGGAGAGCAGGCGCCTGTTAAGGTCGCCGACGCGTTCAGGTCATATATAAGTGAGCGTGTAGGGCTACTCTATCCACTAATCTAATCGGCTAATACTCAAGTACCCATTGACCATACATTTCTACCAGCTCGTAGATAGTTGATCCATCTAATCGCTTAATCGCTGTAGGATCCAATTAGGTATCCCACCAGAGTCCTTGCTTTCTCAGTACTCTGAACGAGACGATATTACAGAGAATATCTAGGCAGATTGCTACGTCGTAAAGCACGAGTTTCTCCATTCTTTGTTTATATTTAAGTTGTAGTGTAATTAATCTATATCCCTTAATCCAACTTTAGCTATTGCCTGCCCATATAAAGTCTCCATAGCTAGGCGGTCGATAGTTATAGATCCGATCGGGTTTATTCGTGATGTAGCATGTCAATCCTAAGTCGAAGATAAATAAATTACTCAGTAGGTAATCGTGGCGATCCGGAAGGGATACGGCCGAGAACATAGCATCAATCTTTAATATCTATCTACCATTTAGTCATTCGTCAAGTATATTAGGCGTAGGGGTTTAGAATTGCTTAGTTATTAGAGTGCGAGTCTTTGGGCGACTTTATGCTCGTAAGAGACTCTGAAACTCAGCGTCGTGCTCTCGTTGGAGCTCTACGAGCTTTGCGATTCTTAGATTTAGTTCCCACCACTCCGGAGCTTTCTCGCTATACACGTAGAAGCAATCACGAGAGCATGTCCCATGTCACATGCTGGACATTTAGGCCCTCTAGCGTCTGCTATTACAGTTTTACCAGAAATAGCGTCCGCTTAAGCGGAGTTACTATAGGCGTACGCTTTTACACTTTTACCTCTTCCTCGTCAAGAGATTATTAAGCCTAGAGCCTAGCTATTACCTTCCTCACTAGCTATACGTTAATATCGGGGTCTGCCCCGTTTTCTAACTTAAGAGTTTCCCGTTTCCACATAGTGGGCGTCCCCATCCACGCGCTGATCAGCGTTACTGTTCGCAGCAAGTAATATAGATGGATCATCCACTACAAACGCTGCCTTTTAGCTTCTATTTCGCGTGATCGGGTGATTTAGCATCATATATTCTCGGAAACGTCTCATCATGTCCTTCTAAGTTACCTCAGGTTAATCCAATATACTAGATTAAAAGTGCATTACCCATATTGGAGCTATTTTATTCACTGCTGACATAAAGTCTACAGCTAATGGCCTGAACTGAGTAGTATCGGACACCTTAAGTGTCTCAGCTTCAGTCAGGGCTTGATTGTACTCAGCGAGCCAGGTATCCCAGTTACTCGCTAATCGTGGTGGTTTGAGAGCGTTGTGATATCGCTGTCGCGCTTGCTCTCGCTCATTTTCGATAGTGATACCGACTTGGGCTTTTAGGTTCTTGATCCAGTCTTTGATTGATCCGCTGGGCGGACAGCAGGTGCGCTGTAGATGAGCTGCAACAGTGGATTGGATCAGGATCTTGATCTGCTGGAGGTTTGCCACTTCGGCCTTGTACTTGGCGAAATCCACCTTGTACAGCTCCATTTTAAGCTTGTAGACCTCAAGGTCGTCCTTGTAGGCTCGCTGACCTGAGGTGGATAGGTCGGTTGACTTAGTTGGTACTTGCCCCGTAGGCAGCGTATTGATTGGCGTATAGTCGCCGTATTCTGGGAGCTTCGGAGGGGTCGGCTCCGTCAAAAGCGGCTTTGTCCCATCAGGATTAACCTGTTCCCACAAATTGTAGGTGACGCAGCGCGCTTCTAGTTGGTTGTACCAAGCGCGGTAGTCGTGCTCATCGCGTAGTAGCACTGTCGCGTTCTGCTGATTGGCTTGCGCGTTCATGTTAGATTTGGATCGGTTGATTGGTTATCGACGAATCGGTAGAGGCAGTGAGACTCTTAATTGTCCGATAATAATGGTTCTTAAAGATGGAATAAAACTGTGATAAATAGCTGTGATAATTGTGTATAGATTGAATTGATTCTGATTGATCGTTGATCTTGTTGTCTCGTTAGAGGCGCGCCTGCGCGCCTCTTTTAGAGTCGTCTAGCTATTGCTTTTTGTGTGAGGTAGAGCCTCTAGTTTCAGCCTCGGCTAGGTTATAGCCTTGGCGAAGGTCGCTCTTATTGGCTGTACACAAGGACTCTAGATACTGCGGCTTAATCTGCAGCGTGTACTGTTATAGGTGATCCGGATAGCAGCGGATCGTGTGTGATCGCTGCTCACAGAATCCGGGTGTGCTTAAGCACCTGGATTCTATCAACTATCCAAAATATGCCCACATTCTGACAATAACATAACTTTACTATAGGACAACCGAGTGTAGGGAAAGAAAAGAAAACAGAAAAGATAGGTATCTAAAAATAAGCTGAAAGCCACTCGAAATAGTCACCACACGGAGGCATAAGTCTTATAGCTATAGGACTAGCTGTCTACTAAGAGAGGGGTAGTATGACGATGTTACAAATTCGTTAAGTATCGGACTAATCATAGAGCTAGATCGGAGGTAGTATTCGCTACCTTCTTCATCAACCACCCATTGTAAGGTCGGATCCGATTCGGATCCAGCTAAGACAAGTATATAAGGAGACACTCCCTGTAGCTAGCTCAGTAGACTTTTAATATCCTTTCGTACAAGGCCTATAGGTGTCTATTCGAATCAAGGCTCGTTTAATGTCTCACGCACTCCCATATGCCTCTAAGTGGCGCTACTACCGATACTAATCCAAGTAGTCTTGCCTGCGCCGTTAAACCTAACGGATGCGATTAGGTAAGTAGTATAATAAGATTTAAGGCTCTTCATACTATGCGCTCATATTCTTCTTAGCGAGGTAAGGCACTCTATATGCAATATATGCCGTATATGCAACCTACCTAAGTAGAGTTTCTCGTCTAATTAGAACGTTAAAGAGTGTATCTGTTTTTAAAGTAGTAATTAATAAGAACTAGTGCGTAAGCGAACAAGTATATGCATAATATAACGGCGGCTAAGACGGGCGGCTAAGCAGACTTGCCGCTTACTAACTTGCTTAAGACTAGTTTTAATGCAGAAGGTCCTTGAAAGGTTAGAGTGTCTAAGATAGATGTCATGATCTCGTCGATTCTTAAAGCTCTCAGCATATGTACACTCATGACTCGTCAGTCATCAGCCGCAAACGCCAGGAATATAGCCCAGGCTACTCTCTCGCAGCCTCCCCCGCCTACACCAAATTGATAGAACTACATAGTTACTTGTAGGCCTTCAGCTTCCCTTCAAAGCTCTCTTAACCAACAGAACGGTTGCCCACACAATCTATACGCAACCCACCCGTGGATCTTCTATATCACATCAGCCATGGCGGGACTAAGTACGCTCGAGCCTCTCGATGACGACTTCGCGGTCAAGAGCAATGCTCACAGCCTCACGCATCTCTCAAGCCCCTCAGACCTGACTGTCGACTTCATCCAGGGGCTTGCCAGTCAGGTACGCCATCATGTGTTATACCGTGTACTTGTGCCCAGCTAGTCCTTTAACAGCCTTCTTAGATCCAACTTGCAGGTCGCTTTGAACTCAACTATCGTATCTGCCCATCAGTTGTGGAGGTTAAAGCCAACCATTGTAATCTTCGAATACCCACGAATATTTCCGTAGAGTTAGCCATAGACTCTATAAAGGGCCATCTTACAACCTGATTGTCTTTTCAACATTAGTTCTTTTCCCAATACTCGATCTCAACTCTTGCAACATCAGCATCCCAAGCCTTCCACCATGCAGATCATAACAGCCGCCATTATCGTCATTGTTACTGTAACTGGAGTAGTTGCAACTCCTGCTCATCTGGGGAAGAGAAGGGATTGGGAAGGAGTAAGTGAAACCATCCGTTGCACTCCCTGGTCACTCGCGCATATGATCACAGCTAATTGTCTCGGTGATAGACATGTCTCAGAGCGAACAACTTGTGCAGATATACAACTGAGTCAGGCAACACAGCACTCGCTCCGTGCCCCACTTTTGCCAATAAGAGGGTAAGGGCTAATCCAGCTGCAAGGCAGCAGCCTGATTTACCGCGGCGCTAATCTTTTTTTCCCTGAGGTCCTTAGTGTACGGCAGACGGGAATTATTGTCTCTTCGACAGCTACGCCAACCGTGTGAAAGAATATTCTTGAGCGTTATGTACAAGATTGCGACTCACTAGTCTTGTTCCCATTGTTCTTTTGTTAGTACTAGTGAGAAATTGTGCACCTCGTACGGTCTGCTGATTGTCGTTATGAAGGATTTGGATGGAAAAGGAATACGTAGACATTCAGATTCCAGCATTGGTACCGAAAGCTGACCAGCGGAAGCGATTTGAGGACTTATCAGTATCTATCAATATACCGGCCATTCATATGCCTTTCTCTCGTTCTGTTCCCACATCTGGCTTTTTCTTTTCTTTTTCTTTTGCATTGAACTTGCTCTATATGTGTTATTGCACCAAGCAGGTATCGAGTCTACTCAGTGCGCACCAAAGGACTCATACTTGGAAAAACACAGACTAGAAATGTGGACGCGTCACTCGTTCAGCTAACATTTTACATTTAAGATACTTCACCTTCGTCTAGCAGAGCGAGCGGGCTAAGATTTTGGGACTGTGAAATGACTCGGAAATATAAGTACAGAGTGCAAGAAAATTTGAAATTGTTTGGCTTATCAACCCTTTAAGCATGAGAAATGCTCGTCTTGCTTCAAGAAGTCCCCACCGTCTTGATACGCTCTGAGAATTCCAGAATTTCGCTCATGCACTTGCTTAACCATGCGATCAATAGCATCAGTTGTCTGCTCCTCAAGAATCTTCTCATTTGCGTCTTTCGCTTCTTCGCGAATTTCATGAAGGCGCTTAAGCCAGTACATCCATCTCCATGGCGTGAATCCAGTTGGTGATCGCTTCCCGAATTCCGATTCGAGAAATATAGGCCCACCCTGCCCGATTTTGCTGGGGCACTCATTCCATGAGACTTCGGATAACTGGATAAGAACGTGGCCAGCTTCCTTGATCCACGCGCATACAGCCGGCATAAGCTGCTTGAAATCGAGAGTCGAGATCCACTGATGTGAAGCAAGTTCATCAGGCTCCCCTCCGACAATCCCGCGTCTTTCCTCCAAAGTAGAGGAAAACAACACAAGGCCGATCTGGCAGATGCGATCCTTACTAACGCGGGTTGACGCCAGCTTAGCAAAGAAAGATGCGAGGTTAAGTCTTTGGGCGTTTTTCAAGGTCGCACAATTCTTAACCCAGAATTCAGTCATATCCATAGCCAAGAAAGGAAGATCATTCCACACTGTGCCATCAATTGTTCTTGCGACATCAATGCCATAGTTCCCAGTTACAGGCCTGGTCAGCGGTCCTAATCCCTGAATTCAGACAATATCAAGGACCAAACGGTCTTGATCGTACGTATCGTGCTCCGTATGCACACCAAGCTGGTAATACATATGCCACATAGAGTGGATGTGACGTACAAGAGAATCTATACCATCCCCTAGGCTGCAGTATCGATCGATGACATTCCAGGTTCGGTTGTAGAATGCTGCTCCACGAAGCTCACCAAATTCCCCATGCGCTGCGGATTCACAGACGTCTATCATACTTTTAGCTTCGCGGTCAAGATCGCCGAGTTTAGGAGAGTCTTCTGGCGAAGGGCCTAAAAGTGCATCGCGGAGGTGGTGAAAATCGTGTTTGTGGGTGTGTTTAGGTAACATAGTAAACAAGCAGAGTGCGGAAATACGAATTAGAGAGGAAGGAAAGCACTTCCACATGTATATTTGAACCAAATGTTCTGGTTACAAGGTGGGTGGCTAATAAACCCCTCGAATCCTAAAGATCCACCTCATCTTCATGCAGATTAGTTTGTGTGATCTAAGCCAGCGTGGAAATTGTTGATGACACCCCCTGCATGGGCGCCACTGTCCTGTTTGAGCCACATTAGCGCTGGAATAATCCTTGTGATAGCGTCCGCGGATCGCGTAAAAGATCAACCCGCCTCAATCGCATCGCGGCTACTGTTGCCGCTCTATTGGCTTATGTCAGATTTCATTCGCTCGACAAACTATTATGCCCACTCCACATGTGGTAGGTGAATGACCAAAATCATTGACTTTGCCTCACAGTCACTAGTACTTGTTGCTGTTATTCTGACGCTGATCCGGTCGACTCGGACGTGGCATGGAGCTACTGCGCCGCACTCGTGCATAGCGCGGTGATCCCATTACGTGTTATCTTCGCCGTATGGATCCCTGTCACAGGTGTCTGCCTTGCCTCAAGGGCGAATGTAGGATGATGTCGCGTGTGCGCAAAGACAATTGTCTATACGTTGCTGGCGTATGCAGCCCCACATCTGCACGTTGGCTGAAAACCGCCTGCAGCCCGTACGCAGCAGGCACGTAGGAGCAAGCGAGTGAGGAGGGAAACATGTGCATGAGCAACTACATAGGGATGTGATTATTCTAGAACTTCCTCAAGAGGCTGATTAATCTTGTAGACATGTAAAATTATAATACATATATAGGATACCTACTACGCTTAGAGACTTCTTGCTCTAACTTAAGCTAACGTACCCTACGGGCGAATGGGCCACACGGGCGAATGGGCTACGCTAGCTGTTGCCCTCACTAATTTACCTCCCCACCGCGATGCCACAATAATAACACTATTTAGAGCCCTCTACTAAATATCAGATATAGCTTACTCTTTAGGCTTTTAAATAAGACGCAACTCTCTCTATGCGACGTACTGTAGCTATCTACAACGTCTCTTATAATATACTAAGCTAGTAACGCGTAGGATAACCTTTACACGCAGATTTCTTACCAAATTAAGTAAACTAACTAACGTGTTTTATCAGTAAGTGACCCACCCCACCAAACTTGACGCCACGCTTTGCGCCATTGATCAACAATGACAAGAGATAATATAGTACAGTGGGGTGACAAAAAAAAGGAACTCCAAAAAGTTGTGATTTTTAAACATCCATTGCTCAATGGGTATTAGCGCTAAACTAATAAAAAATATATCGTTGAATAGAGAATTTCTTGGCGTTTAAGATGACGGTCTAATATTATTGCTTAGTTAGCACTAGGAAGGCCATGTGTCCTCTTAAACGTAGAGTAAAAAAATCTTCTAACTTTAGCTCTAAATTTCGCGCTGTAAATTTTGACTTTTTTTATATTAACGTGCCCCACCAGTAAGCTGGCCACACCAGTAAGCTGGCCACCCCACCAGACTTGACGCAACGTTCTGCGCAATTGAGCCACAATAATAAGAGATAATATAGTTATATTCTACTATAAGGTAGATTATTACTATCTACATTGAGTCCGTGTATGGCCTTGAGTGTGGCACTTCGTACACGTTGGCGGCGCGCGCTGACGTCGCTCACCAGCCTGGCTCTGGCTGGCCTCCATGACCATCCTTTCTGCCTCTGCAGCAAGCTGCTGAGCCTGCTGCACCTGGAGCACTCCACTAGAAGCAATATATTGACGTTGTCGATGCTGCTTTTGTTGTTGACGCTGATTTTCTATACGTAGCTTCTTGTTCTCCTCCGCGAGTATTGTTGCTGATTGCATCGCAAGCTGAGCACTCTTTGCAAGCTGGCGTATTGCAATGCTTGTTGGACTCTCTGGCTGCCGCTGCAGTCGCCCTTGGAGATAGCGTACCTGCTGCTGGAGCTCTGCTACTGTATGCGGTGTTTCTATCTGCTCTACTGCCTGCGCTGCAGCGTTATTATCTGTGGTTGTCTGTGGTGGAGACGGTGTTCTGGCTACTGTGAGCGACGATAGGACACGCTCTGGACAAGGAGGGATAAGTCCTGTCGCCCGAAAGCCTGCCTGGATATTCTGCTGCGTAAAGACTATTGGCCGGATCCGTGTATAGGCTGTAAGGAAGTCTATCTTATCAATATGGTGGAGACCTTGGCGGGCGAGCTCCTCAACCTCACGCCCGTACGCGCGCTTAAGTGGGGAGAAGCAGCTTACATCAAGTGGCTGTAGGAGGTGCGACGTATGGGCTGGCATACAGAGAGTGATAATCTTGTTCTCTGTACAGAACTGGTCAAACTCTGGCGTGGCGTGGCTGCTATGGCCGTCTAGAATAAGCAGCCGATAGACTCCAGCTGTACGAGCAGCTGTATGCTGATTGAAGTGCTTCACCCACTCTACGCCAAGCTGATCAGTCGTCCAGCCGTTGTCTGATACTGCGACAGTCCAGTCTTGTGGGAGGTCGCGGTACCAGCTGCTCTGGTGGACCTTACCAGAGAGGATCATGAACGGTGGGAGAGACCAGCCAGACGTGTTAACGCACTCGATTACTGTCACCCACTCGCGATTACCTGGCTGTACGACGACTGCCCGGCCAACTCTATCAGCGCTAGTTACTACTTTTGACGTTGCAGTGACACCCATCATAAAGCTAGTCTCGTCAAAGTTATAGATATCCTGGTCAAGGATGCCGTACGTCTGACGCGTCTCCTCTACTAGCTTGAACCACGCTACAATTATAGCAGGATCCTCGCAGGAGGCGCGCTGACTATGCAATCGTCTAGTCCACTTTGTCTGAAGCTCAGGCTGGCCTTGGATAAAGCGCGACACCCAACATTTGCCAACAGGTAGTGGAGGTGGATTTTGGCCACGCGCGGCGAGTAGAGCGTCTGCCATCCGTCGGACGTCGATAATATGGGGCGGAAAGCCTCGTCGGTCTAGCTCTAGGATCCATTGAACAAGAGACTGCTCTTCAATAGCTGATAGCTTGCGATTGATAGAGGCTGTCTCTGATCGCGGCTGGGTACCGCGGAGGCGTCGTCGGAGCGTCGTTCGTGGAGCGTCGTATAGCATGGCAGCTTGACGCTGGCTTGTTACACGTTTCTCTTGAAGCGCACGAGATGCTAGAAGTACTCTAGCTTCACGAGAAGTCTGTTTAGAGCGTTGTTGTCGCGGCATAGTGGTGGTTGTGTAGAGTGTTGGGTCAAGTTTGGTGGGGTGGGCCGCTTACTGATAAAACACGTTAGATTCTTCTAGAATCTAATACAGCTAGTTAACTAGTTAACTAACGTACTAGTGGATAAGCGAGTGACGCAGACAAGCAAGTGACGCACCCCACCAAACCTGCGCACATTTATAAGCGTGTAGCTCTACCACAATATAATTATTTTACTGTATATTAATATACTGCATGTGGTCAGTGCATGCAACAGTTCAGCCAATGCAACACTATCTGCCCCATCAAAATATCTACCCATCATTTTCAACACGTGATATCTCCACCACCATGACAGCCATCGAGAAAGCGATTGCGGCAATCAATTCGCAAGATGCAGAAGGTCAACTCTCATATCGCGCAGTTGTAAAAAAGTTTGGTATTGCAGTTACAACATTAACGCGCCGGCACCAAAACAAAACCCAGTCGCGAACAGCAGCTGCAAAAAAACGTTAATTACTCACTCCACCACAAGAATCTGAGCTAGTAAAATATATAGAAAAACTATCAAAACGTAGGCTACCACCTTCTCGATCTATAGTCAAAAATTATATAGCCGTTATTGCAGAATAGGAGCCCTCCGATAGCTAGGTTACTCGTTTTTTGCACCGTCACCACGATAACTTATGTGTTACACGGGGTATGGGTCTGTACTTCTCTATCCTGGTCCGCACTAAGGCAGGTGAGTATTACGTTAGTGTTCCGTGAGGCTTGTCTGGCGATGCAGTGGAGTTGGCGTGCTTAAGGAGGGTTTGACAAGACTAATCTATTTGATAGACTAACTTGTGACAATCTTGTTAAGTAAAGATACGAGTAAGAAAGTACAATTTGAGTTGACCACAACGAGAGTAAATAATGAAATCCATCCATCCTTATATCCTCATTGCTTCCAGTCCTGCCATCACTGCCATCACGACTTTCCCTTTGCTTGGCCTGATGTCCTGATGGCTGCCATCAGAGGATTGCTGCCATCACATACTAGCGCCTGACGGTCATCTTGGCATGATGTCAGTCACGTGACCTTCGCCCCGCGATGGTCATTACCTTCTGACGTGGACGTCCATAGGCCTTCAGCCATCTCGTCGTTCGTCAAGGAGAGAATCCTTCTTGTTACTTGTAATATTATGCATCAGAAAAGCCACCAGTATCGACCGTGACCGTCATCTAGCTAAAAATCCAGCCAACTACCAAATTTCGATCTCCTTTATGCCAAGCTCGATCAATATAAGGTTACGCCATATAATATTTATAATATAGACGAGAAGGGCTTCTTACTCGGCCGGATCTTACCATCTAAAAGAATCTTTTCAAAGGCTATGTGGGAGCAAAAGAAGATACGCAAGGCACTCTAAGATAGGAGTAGAGACGAGATCACGATTATTAAGTGTATCTGCGCTAATAGGAGCTCGGTAGATCCTGCGATAATCTTCGAGGGAGCAGATGGTCTTCGCAATGAATGGCTGCGGGACCTAGAGGTCGAAAAAAACCGCATTTTTTGCTGCAGCAGCCCATCTGGATGGAGTAATAATGAGCTCGCGCTAGCTTAGGTTAAGCAGGTGTTCGATCGGCTCACGAAGGACAAAGCAAAACGCGACTACAGGATGCTTCTTGTCGATAGGCATAGCAGTCACCTTATGCCGTCATTCATCAAGTATTGCTATGCTAATCGAATACTTCTCGCAGTATTTCCACCTCACGCCACTCAGAGCCTCCAGCCACTCGACGTTGGCGTGTACTCACCTCTAGCAATCGCGTACAGTACCGAGCTCACCAATCTACTCCACAGCAATCAAGAATTACTCAATATGCGGAAAAGCGATTTCCTACGCATATTTTAGGCGGCGTATACATCTACTTTCACAGCTGATAATATATTAAGTAGTTTTCGCACCTCTAGGATCTATCCGCGCAAGCCCGACGTCGTAATAAAACGCTTCAAAACACCACCACCACGAGCCGATATAGATACAGAAATTGGAGAGACAGGTGATAGAGATACCTGGTGGGAGCTGTCAAGAATATATACCGTTGCAGTGCCGGATATATCAAAAAATGCAGCCAAACAGCTTAAACAGGCGCTCCATTCATTGCAGACTCAGAACGAGCTTTTGCACTATGAAAACGCCGTAAAGCTGAAAGAAAACTTCTCGATCTGCAGCAGCACGAAGAGTATCACAGCACTGCGGTGATATGGAGCCCACGATCAGTGAGGGAGGCCAGAGCCCGCGAGACAGTAGAACAACAGCAAGAGCATGAAAAAAAACTCCAAAAAAAACTCCAGAGGGAGGAGCGAGCTGCCGCAGCCGCGTACAGAGAACAGATGGCACAAGCTGCTCGTGAGCATCGCGAAATGGCCAAAGTGGTGCGGCAGGAGGAGCGGGCTGCGAGGGCTGCACAACTAGCTGCCGCGCGCGCTGAAAAAGCACGAGACCGTGCTGCTGCAACCTCACAAAAATCTCGCGATAGGCAAAATATAGCTAAACGAAAAGCTTCATCAACTCAGAATATAAAGATACCAAAGCGGCGTCGTGTTGTGGAGGCTGAAAGTGGTGGTGGTGATGCATCACCACCCGCCAAGCCTCCCACCAAAACTACCACCCGCGGCCGCAGTGTGCGTTTACCCACCAAATATTTGTAGATATATATTAAATATACTATCATGCCAGTACTCCACCAAAAAATCTCGCGATGATAACGTTTTCGTGGTGGCTAAAAGCTTCATTTTTTGGTGGGCACGCATTTTGGTGGGGTGTTGCATTGGGTGAACTGTTCCACGCACTCACCACATCCAGTAGCATTATAAATAACTAGCATAACGAAAACGATTGTGTTTTTTGTAATACTCACTATGAAGTAGAAGAAGGGCATCTTAAGAGTAATGCTACTCTAAGTGCAGTTTAATAAGCATAGAGGGGAAGAAAATAGAAGATTGGATAGCAAATCCATCTCGGTGAGGCGGGTTTCTTGGTTATGCGGGATGCACGTTAGAGATGCCAGACGGGCCAACGCCACAGACGGGCCAACGCCGGATTTTTCCCCAACAGTACTATCACAAACTTGAAGCTGTAGAGCTCTACATAAAACCTATTATCGCGAGAAATTTTACTGTAGTAATCTAGTAGTATCGTTTACCTAATCTATCTACTGATATTTGATTGGCAGCTTGATGGGGCGGCCTGAACACGAGCGTGGTGATGGTGGTGCAGCTGATCGATCGGCTGGCTGCGCACCACCACTACTACTACTAACAATAATATTTTTCAATACCAGCCTGGCATGGCGCTTAGAGCTAGGCTTCTTGCCTATTCGAGAGATTTTGATAGCTTTTTGAAGTCGTTTGTGGGCGGCTTGGCGGGCTATCCGGTGGGCAGCTGCTTCAGCTTTCTGCCTCTCACGATCTAGTTTTGCCTGTGCCCGCGCCCGCCGCCGCTCATCTAGTTCTTGAGCTTTGAGTAGCTTTCTCTCCTTTCTAGCTTCGATTGTGATAGCTTTTTGGCGTTGTGACTCCTCGTGATCGCGCTGTTTCTGCTCATATTAGTGGTGAGCTTCTCGCACTTTCCGTGGAGACCAGAAAGTAGCTCCACCATGATAACCATCGGACAGCTCGAGCGTACCAGGCTGGATACGCTCCTCCAC
>NW_006911917.1:32809-45367 GCF_000338995.1 Bipolaris sorokiniana ND90Pr
TTGAATGACTGAGCATCTGTGTATACTGTACAGCAGATGCAGCATTCTGTAGGTCCGTATGCATCTATCACTTGGACATAACTAGCCCATCTCTGCCAATCTGCCAAAGTAACATGTTCGCCAGCTAGTATTACAACGTTTAGAGAAGGTACCTCGGTTGGTTCTAGGAGCCTTGCGACAGACGGTGTAAGCACTGCCCAGTTAACATTCATAGCACGTATAACCTGGGACAGACTACCGTGTCTATCGGCCTCAGAAGGCACGCAAACACAGCCACTAGACAGTAGTGTCGTCATAATCTCAGCAATACAAGCATCAAACGTGTAGGAAGCGAACTGGAGAGCTCGTGTGTGCTGTGTAAGCCCGAATCTCTTTCTCTCACGGCAGCAAGTCGAGAGTGCTTGGTGTTCTATAACAACGCCTTTAGGCATTCCAGTACTTCCAGACGTGAATATCACGTAGGCCGCATTGCTTGGAGTAATCATTGCTGTAGAGCCGATGCTAGGTTCGTCGCTCAAGAGAGTGATAGACGCTGCGCTTACGGTGACCACAGCAAGTTCTAAGTGCTGCCAAAGTGCTTCGTGATGGGCCGACGTGAGCAGTACGCTGGCCTTAGTCTGCTTGAGAATCTCGTCATGCCGGCTGCGTGGATGGGCGGGATCCAGTGGTACGAAGGCGCCGCCGGCCTTGAGCACGGCCAGCATGGCCACCACTGTCCACATCGACTTCTCGAAGCACAGTGGCACCATGTCTTCGGGCTTGACGCCGATCTGGACAAGGTGACTTGCTAGGTTGGTTGATAGTACGTCGAGCTGGCTGTGTGTCAGCTCGCCGTCCCAAGCACAGATGGCGGGCGCATTAGGCTGAGCTGCTGCTTGTTCGGCGAACAGGTCGTGGACACAGCGCTCGACTGCCGCCGGCACCTCGCAGTTCCACGTCCAGAGTTGGCTAACATCTTGATCCGCCAACAATGTCAAGTCGGATATGCGTGAATCTGGTCTAGTGATTAACTCTTTGATTGCTTTCCCAAAGGCCCCAGCTACACGCGTTGCTTGCCCTTGGCTCATACAGCTAGTCCGAAATTGCATCCCGACAGCCAACGACATACTATCATAGGCAGCGCCGACAACGATATCGTACTAGAAAAAAAGTCTTAGTTGAGACATACAGAAGCCACAGTGCTCTACAACTTACCTCTGTTGGGTCCAGGCCCTCTTGTTCACGGAAGATGATGCTGTCTGCTCCATCTTCCTGCACAACATCAGCCCGTTGGAGAGACAAGGCAGTGTTGAACAGGGGGGAGGTCCCCAGCTGCAGAGCGCTATGCACATTTGCGAGGGGG
This sequence comes from Bipolaris sorokiniana ND90Pr, assembly GCF_000338995.1. Classification (NCBI taxonomy): domain Eukaryota; kingdom Fungi; phylum Ascomycota; class Dothideomycetes; order Pleosporales; family Pleosporaceae; genus Bipolaris; species Bipolaris sorokiniana. The sequence goes on from NW_006911917.1 coordinate 34,152, forward strand.
AACGTTTGGTATGGAAGGCTGTTCGAGTAGTCTTCCTGTACAGACCTTAGTGCACTTAGCACAGTCTGCTCTTCGCTGATCGCTAGCCGACAGACGAGCATGTTGATCATTGGACAGACGATCTCTTGGACTTTCTCGATCGGCAGATCGCGTCCTGAGGAGAGAGTGCCAAAGCACGGAGCTTTAGATCCTGTGTAAGCAGAAAGTACCAAGGCCCATGCAGTCTGTATGATGGTAGCGGTTGTGAGCTCCCACTGTTGGCAGAAAGCGTGGATGTCGTTCATATCGAGCCCTTGTACCTGCACCAGTCCGTCTCTGTAGGTTCCGCCCTCCCCGTCTGCCATTGAGGGGAAGTAGCACGGCTCGATGCCACGTAAGTACCCGACCCAGTACTGGAATGCGCTCTCCTGCGGCTGCTGCACTAGATACGACACAACATCTCGGAACGAGGCGCCGTGCGGGTCAAGATCGGCACTGTAGGCTGACTGCAAATCGCGTAAAAGCACTCCCTTCGCATGACCGTCAAAGATAGCATGGTTGATGTCAAGACAGAGGTACACCCGACCGTTCTCGAGCTGGCAGATGGAGAGATGGTGCTGCAGCTCGCTTGCCTGCTGAGGGCCAGGAATGCGGCGCGCACGGAAGAACTCAATCGTCGCCTTACTTCCTGCCGCGCGGTAAAACGAGATGGCCGGCTCTGGGTTCTTCAGCACAACGTTGGTGGTTCCTGAGCTCCCGGGAACGTTGTCCACCAGAAGCGTCCGTAACAGCGAGTGTCGCTTGACTACAGCCCTCCAAGCCTGCTGTAATCGAGAGCAGTCAACATCTGTGTCTTGCAAAGATACAGCTTCAAACACCAAGCAGGTGCGATAGGCGTTTGCGTCTTTGCTCTGACTGATGAGTATGCCTTGCTGCATTGGAGAGCAAGGATAGACATCTTCGACGTCTTCTGGTCGGATGTGCAGCCCACGCAGCGTATGGTTGCAGAAGTGGTCAAGGTCTTGGTACGACGTGAAGGCGAGTGGAAGGTCGCTCAGCGTCCATTCATGACCGCGGCCCTGGAGGAGGGACGGCATACTTAACAAGGTGGTCTTGTATTGCCGGACCCAGTCTCCAATGCGATCCTGGTATCTTACAGTACTGTCGCTCACAACAGCGACGTGCGCGCAACCGTTCTCGATGTGGCAGGAGACCTCAAACAAAGAGAGCCGCGGTGTTGCTGCCATAGACGTGGGGTCGCATGCTCCAGGGACAACGCCTTGCTTTAAGAGGGACTCCTTGCGTTCGAGCTGCTGGTAGACGCCTGAGTAGTTGAATGTCACCTCCACAGGGAATATGGACTTGAAAGCGTCAGCACAGCGCTGATCTGCAAACTGAGATGCAAAGTACAACCAGCCATTGTGCTTGAACGCGCGAGCGCAGTCTTTGGTTTGGCAGATGGTACGGAGCAGGCTGTCTTCCCGACTGCACGAAGCCTTCACAGGATACATGCTCGTAAACCATCCTACAGTTCGCATCAGGTCGATGCTGTCATCCCACACTTCGCGCCCGTGGGTCTCGGTGAAGATTGTGGGCGAACTTCGATCAGGAAAGGCAAGAGTGAAAGAGTAGATCAGAGCGGCTATCATGAGCTCAAAAGGACGTGTTTCGTACGCCTCGTTGCAGCTTCCAAGGAGAGCAGAGGTCGTCCAGCTGTCCAGTGTAAACTGCTCAGTGACCGTGTTGCCATACATGACAGTATCGGAATGTGCGTCCCAGTAGGACAGCTGATTCTTGTGTTCCTCAGCGTGTGATGCGCTATCAGGGACCACATGCTTCGTGATGTACTCGGTTTGGGCCATGACCCAGGTTGGGAAACTAAGTGAGGATACTGGAGGAAGCACTCGATTCAACAACAACTCCTCCAGCTCTTCCAGAAGCACGCGCCATGAGACCAGGTCAATCACCAGGTGGTGAGCCACAGTGAACAGAGACTGCTGGCCGCCCTCGTCGCACAGCACGGCTGCCACGACAGGCCCATTCTCGATGTCCAAAGAGTTGCGACAGTCGGCGATTGCCTGTGTGATCACCTCAGGGTCACTGGACTGGACGTACTGCACAGCAAAAGACGCATCGACACAGTCTGAGATGTACTGTTGCCACGCGCCGCCGTTCGGTCTGCAAAACCGAGCTCTCAACATAGAGTGCCGGTCGACAAGGGTGCAGAAAGCCGAGTGCAGCAGCTCTTTCTGTGTCGGGTCGCTGAGGCGTAAGAAGAAGTACTGGTCGAAGCAGGCTTTGCCAGTGCTTTCGAGTGAGAGATATAGCTCCTGGATTGGCGAGAGGTTGAACAGTATGTCAGTAGCGTCTCTGGTGGCTGTCAGCAAAGCGAGAGGCTCTTCCGCATCGACATTGCGGGCAAGTTGCCGGATAGTCTTCTTCAGAAAGACGTCGCGTGTAGAGAGGCGGATGTGAAGCCGACGAGCGCTTACAGACAGCTGCATGGCTGTGATTGAGTCGCCACCTAGGCGGAAGAAGCTGTCGTCGAGGCCAATTCTGCTGGGCTTGATGTTCAGCACCCGCGCCCACAATTGCTGCATCGTCCGCTCCGCCTCCGTCGACGGCGCCTGCTTGGCGCCTCCGCCCTCGCTCGCCGTCCGCAGCTCTGCCAGCTGCTGCGCCGAGAACGATGCGCCGATTTCGCGCAGCCGCCGCCGGTCCGTCTTGCCAGACGTCGTCGTCGGCAGCTCGACGACCGCAAAATACACTTGTGGTACCATATAGCTGGGTAGCTGCTCCGCCAGCTTCGCGTCTACGCTGGCTGGAAAGATCACTCGCGCTATCGAGCCAGCATTGGCCGCCTCGTCCGTCTGCACTGCTTCGCTCTCTTCACTGTCCAGCTGCAAGAAAGTCGCTAACATTGCGCTAGCCCCTTCTCCTGTCGGCAGGACCACCTCGACTGCCACTCGCTCCGCTGCCGGCATGCACTCTCGCACGTGGTGCGCCACCTCGCCCAGCTCCACCCGCTGCCCGCGCACCTTGACCTGGCTATCCTTGCGGCCCAGGCAGACCAGGTTACCGTCGGCGTTGTACCGAACCAGGTCGCCTGTCTTGTACAGTCTCCCCCGTCGCCCGGCGTGGCTGCCACACCCTTCCAGCAGCCAGGCGGGGTCGTCGATGAACGACGCCGCCGTCTTGTGGGCGTCGTTGAGATAGCCGCGCGCCAGGATCGGCCCTTCCACTAGCAGCTCGCCGACCGACCCAAGCGGTGCGAGCCTATGGTGGTTCTCGGGGTCGACCACCCAGCTCACCGAGGCGACCGACGTTCCAATAGTACCAGACTTAAAGCTTTGTTTGCCGGTGTATGTATTGCAGCACACTGAGCACTCTGTGGGCCCATATGCGTTGATTGTCTGAACAGTGCTGGGCCATCTGTCCCAGTCTGCAGAGCTGACTTGCTCTCCTCCTAGAACTAGTATCCTAAGAGACGGAAGGAGATCAGAGTCAAATGTTCGTGCTACGGAAGGAGTTAGAAGTGCCCAATTGACGTCCATGACGCTAATCGCCTTAGCTAGATCGCTGCATCGATCGCTGTCGGATGGCACACAGGTGCAGCCACCGTGCACAAGCGTAGTAAAAATCTCAGTAATGCAAGCGTCAAAAGTGTATGACGCGAACTGCAGGACACGCGAGAAGTCTGTGATTCCGAATGCTCGTCCATGGCCCAAGCAGCTCGTCGCAACCGCCCGATGTTCCAGTACGACGCCCTTGGGTGTACCGGTACTCCCCGAAGTAAAGATTACATAGGCGGCATTCGTTGGTTTAGCTGGGAGTCTACTATTATTGACTAGCGCCGGCAACTGCTTCGTGGATTCTTCGCTGACTGTGACTACAGCGCACTCTGAGCTGGCCCAGAGCATCCCAAACTGTGCCGATGTAAGCACCACTTTAGCTCCTATCTGCTTGAAGATGTCTTCGTGTCGGCTGGCTGGATGGTCGGGATCCAGCGGTACGAAGGCGCCGCCGGCCTTGAGCACGGCCAGCATGGCCACCACTGTCCACATCGACTTCTCGAAGCACAGTGGCACCATGTCTTCGGGCTTGACGCCGATCTGGACAAGGTGACCCGCCAGCTTGGTTGATAGTGCGTCTAGCTCGCTGTACGTCAGCTCGCCGTCCCACGCACAGATGGCGGGCGCATCGGGCCGTGCCGTCGCTTGCTCGGCGACTAGGTCGTGGATGCACCGCTCGGCCGCCGCCGGCACCTCGCCGTTCCACGCCCACAGCTGCTGCTTGTCCTCGGACGTGAGCGTGTCGATGCTGCTAACCATTGTTATCTCATGCTGTGCTGCAGCCAGTTGTTGTATGACGAAGTTAAGCTGGCCCAACATCTTCCCGACTAGCCAGCGCTCGATGACGCGCTCGTCGAAGCTGGCCGTGATGCGCACCTCTTCAGCAGCCACCGTGCACTGGACCATTAGCGCATACGTCGTGAAGCCCTGCAGCTCCGAATTGCCGCGCCACGCTCCCAGCACGCTGTCGCCCGCAAGGCCATCCTCGGCTGGCTGCACTACCAGTAACGTCTGGAAGCCGCAGGCGTGCCGAGCATCCGCCCCCATCCTGGCGATCCGCTGCAGGCCTGTCTGCTCGTGCGGTATCATCTCTGTCGCCTGCCGCTGCACGCTTTCCAGAAAAGCCATGACGGTCTGATCTCTCTCTATGCGCACCCGCACCGGCACAGTTGCAATGGTGGGCCCAAGCATCGCCTCGATGCCCGCCACAGCCGCGTTGCGTCCCGTCACCACCGCACCAAACACTACGTCGTCCAAGCTGGTGTACCGGCTGGCGAGGATCGCCCATGCAGCCCGCACAAGCGTCGACGTCGTCGTGTCGGACGCCGTCTTGGGCAACGGAGGACACTGGTAGTGCACTGTCGCATCGGCAGCCGGCTGCTGCACCGTCGTCGGCAGCGCAGGGAACGGCGTCGCCTCGCAATCCGCTAAAGCGTTCTGCCAGTACGCGGCCGCCTCGTCGGGGTCCTGGCGGCTGAGGTGCTTGATGAAGGTACGGAAGCCAGGCTGCTTTTGCATATCAGCCCCGTCGTACGCCTTCTCCACCGCGTCCATGATGCGCGGCAGCGACCAGCCGTCGTACAGCGCGTGGTGGACCGTCCACACGAACCATCGCTTCCCTGCTGCTGCTGCTGCTCCTCCCTCATGTCCTCTCCGCTTTTCCTTGACTATAGCATAGCGAGCCAGCAGATCGCCTACGCCCATCGAAGCTGACTTGTCCTTCTCCAGATACGTTTCGAGTCCTTCGGTCTCTGTCCACTGAATGTCTTCTACCATCACGGCCTGCAGCAAGCCAAGCTCGCCGTGTTGCACGATCCGCGTACGTAAGACTGCTGTAGAGTGGACAACTTGCTCCCACGCAGCCCGGAAAGCGTGCTCATCCACGTCCGCTCGCAGCTCCAGCACGCTCTGCATGATGTAGTCACCTGCTCGCTTTGCTGTCAGCGACATCAGCCCCTCTTGCATCGGCGAGCACGGGTAGGCGTCCTCTACAAGGTTCGCGTCCATGCCGCAGCTGGCTGCGACTTCCTCACGGATACGCACGGCGTCCGCGTCCGCGCCCAGCAGAGAGAAGGCGGCGATCTGCTCTTCCACTACCATGTCACGGTTGTTGACGTCCAAGCAGGCCAGTGCCGCGAGTTTGGGGCAGCGGAAGAGGTCTGCAACGGACAGCTGCAGTCCTACCTTACGAGCTTCGCCCACCAGCTTCATCGCCGCGATCGAGTCGCCGCCCAGACGGAAGAAGCTGTCGTCCAGCCCGATGCTGTCTGCCGCGACGCCCAGCACCCCCGCCCACAGCTTCTGCATCCGCAGCTCCCCGTCCGAAAGAGACTGCTGCACTGGCGCTTTGCTGCTGCGCTCTGTTTGTACCCGCTGCTCCAGAGCCTTGCGGTCCACCTTACCATTCTGTGTTACTGGCATAGTGTCCAGCACCGTGATCGCCTGAGGAACCATGTATGCCGGCAGCTGGGCTTGTAGCATCGCCATCAGCTGCTGTTGGGTCTTCTTCAGCATCCGCTGCCGCAACGGTCTGCTGCTGAGAGTGTGCAGCGGCCGATCTGTGTGCTCGGTAGGGAAGCGGAACAATCTCCTGTTCTCACCATTCCTCAGCGGAGACCGATGAAAGATGGCGTCGAGACCACCACGTTGTGAGTACTGCCTGCTCCAACTGATCTCGACACGGCAGCCCGATTCCTGTGCCAGCTCGACCAGATCAGTGGCGGACAGGGATGGCTTGTGCTGCGCTTGCTGATAGACTGATGATAGCCAGCCTGGGGCATCGCGCGTGTCTGCGCCCATATCGTCAAGCGCCTCGACAAGGCACCGATTGACAATGGTCTTGCTGTAAGGAATGTTGCTTATAGCTGCTGTAGACAAGCCAGAGAGACTTCTTAGCTGTTGTTGAAGAGACTGGCGGCCTAGCTTGCGCTCTGAGAAATCGATCCATTCGTCTTCTTTCACGATTTGAATCTCCCGCTTTGGCCCAGATCGAGACCTAACGTGAACAACCGCAGCATAGCGATAGCAGCTCAGCTCGTTCGTCGCCTTCATCCGCTTCGGCAGTATCTCGACATGCTCCACGAGCTCCGGGAGGCGGCCTGGTAAGGCAGTGAAGAATGCTGGGTCGACGAGCAACTCCGCTTCCACTCGCTCCATATCGGCCATTATGCGTCGAATGTCTGCCATGGTCGCCTTGTCGCCAGCCATGCGCAGCGCTCGAGCTGCCAAAAATTCTCGATGCAGCGCATAAGATCGAACGTCGCCAAAGAAGATGGTCTGAATGCCCGTGACCTGGAGTAGCTCTTGGACGACCTTGAACAGGTACTCTTGGCTAGGGAAGTACTGAGCGACCGAGTTCAGACTGGCAAGATTTGCTGTGACTGACGGCTTCAACCGACCAACGTCCATCGCTGTGGCCTTGTGCAAGCGGACTTTGCCCGCTAACGCCGGGATGGACTTTGCTATCTTCGCGACAAACTCGATTGCCCTTCTCGACGGGTCGAGTCCGACGTAACTTTGCAGGCCGTCGCCCAAGTTGAATAGAACCATGCCGGTCCCCGATCCGATCTCGAGCACGCTGCCGGGCTTGCTGCCGTTGAGCATCGTGTATATCGTGTCGTCTAGCCACTCGTTCATCTCCATCTCGTCTATCTCGCTGCCGTCGTACATGGACGTCCACCCGGTGAAGTCTCGCCCGATACGTTCGGACTGGATGTTGTTGATAGGTGAGTAGATGTCATTGTCGAATTGCTGTTCCCAAGTTCCCACATGCTGCGATTCGTCCTCATCGCCTCCATTACTATCTCCGTCATCAACCTGCTCATCGACCATTGCAGCGCCTTCGTCGACTATGACGAAGCCAGCGAGCCGGACCCCATCGCTGTCGTTTTGTTGTAGCACAGCCACTGCGTCGCTGACGCGCTTGTGGCTGCGGAGGACGTGCTCGATCTCGCCCAGCTCGATGCGCTGCCCCCGGATCTTGACCTGTCCATCCATCCGGCCAAAGTACTCCAGCTGGCCATCCGTAAGCCGATGACGGGCGTAGTCGCCTGTCCGGTAGGCCTTGACTGTCTGACCAGCAATTGTGACCGATACGAAGCGATCGATATTCCTCTCGGGATCAGTGTAACCCCGCGCCAGACCGTCGCCTGTGACCACGAGCTCTCCAATCACGCCGAGAGGAACAAGTCGAAGATTCGAGTCCATGACGTGGGCGCCGGAGTTGCTGAGTGCGCGGCCAATGGGGACACCGTTAACGCAGTGCTCTTCCTCAGTGAGGACAAAGATTGCGCTGATACCAGTGTTCTCAGTAGGACCATAGCAGTTGACTGCCTTACCCGGAAGGAGCTGCAGCGCCTCAGAAGCATCGCGCGGGTGCAGTGCTTCTCCTCCCAAGCAAAGCATCTCAAGATTCGTCAGCACTGCAGGCGCCTCTTGCGCATACTGTCGGAAAAGCGCTGGCGTAAGTACAGCCATGTTGATGTTCGTTCGATGAAAGATTCGAGACACAGCCACTGGATCGAGGACGGCCATGGCGTCGACGCAAACCAGCGTCCCGCCGTTTAGCAGACAGGCGTATATCTCCCATGTGGAGACGTCAAAAGCGAGAGTGGTTACATGCGCCATGACTCGCGTCTCCGGCAGGACTGGCAGGTGCTGCACAAGGTTGTTGTCTCGAATCAAGCGCACGATGCCGCGGTGCTCTACCATGACTCCCTTCGGCTGACCCGTCGACCCGGACGTGAACATGACATACGCGAGACTCGTCGCTAAAGGCCCAGCAGCAGCCGCTGCAGGTTCTTGAGGAGCAGATACCTCACTCGCCTGCTCTAATGCCTCTTCAATGCGGACAAATTCGACGGTGTTCAGTTTGATGTCAGGGGGCTGGACGTCAGCTCCAACGAGTATTACTCTCTGACCACTCGGAAGAGAGGACAAGACGGCTTCCATCCGCCCCGCTGGTATTTTCACATCGAACGGTAGGTACGCCAGGTTGGCCTTGAGAATGCCCAGAAACGCAACGATCGTCTGGCAGCTTCGGGCCGCAAACACACCAACGAGCGTCTCGGGAGCAAACGACAGTTTGGTTAACCACCCGGCCAGAACGTCAGACGCTAGGTCTAGCTGAGCGTAGCTCATCTCTGCCGACCCATCTTTGACGGCGATCCGGGACGGATGAGCAGAGACTTGCTGGCGAAAGAGGTCAACGATGTTCGAGTCACGTGGATATGCGGTCTGTTCAACCTGAACAAGCCCCATTCCGTCGAGCCGAGCGTAGTCGGCTTCTGTTAGCAACGCCATGGACGCGACTACCACCTTTGGCTCCTTGAGACAGGCGTCAAGGATGTGTCGGAAAAGTGACAGCATGTTCTCGATCGTCTCTGAAGCATACAGGTCGGTTGAAAATATGACTTCGCCTCGTAGCCCATTCAAATGTTGGAAGAAGTGGAATTCCAGGTCGAATCTCGACGTCGCTGTGTCGCCCATATTTTCAGTTTCCACACCCTCCAGCATTAGCTTGCCCAGGTCTTGCTGCGAGTGCACAGCAAAGATGAGCTGCACCAGCGGGTGACGAGACAGATCCCTGTCTTTCTTGAGCTTCGACACAATTTTCTCGAAGGGGACGTCCTGGTTGGCCAGCGATGCCACTGCTACCCCTTGCACCTGCTGGACCAACTCTTCGAATGTCTCATCTCCAACCGTGATCCGCAGGCATTGCATGTTAACAAAGAAGCCGATCATATCTCTCAGCTCTGATCGATCTCGATTGGCGTTCGCTGTCCCGATGGTTGCATCTTCCTGCCCAGTGAGACGGAAGTGCGTAGCCCGGAAGGCAGCGAGCAGGACCACAAACAGCGTCACCCCGCGTGCTTTGCAGAACTCTTGCAGCCTGGCGAACAACGAGTCATCCACGTCCAATGTCCGCATATCAGCATGGCCAGACAAGGCAGCAGGTCGCGGCTTGTCACAGAGCAGTTCGGCCGGCCTGCTTGTTTGCAGCTGCGCAATCCAGTACTTGAGCTGTCTGTCGTGCTCATCGACCTGGGCTTGCTGTCTTTGCCATACAGAGAAGTCGCGATACTGTATTGGCAGAGGCTGCACCTGCGACAGCGGGTCCTGGCCGCGGATTGCGGCAGAGTAGCATGCACTCAGCTCACGCGTAAGCACGTCAACAGACCAGCCGTCGGAGATGATGTGGTGCATGACAATAGACAGCACGTGGTCGTGTTGGTCGACCCTGTAGATGGACACTCTCCATCCAGGCTCCGTAGCCAGGTCAAAGGGAGCTGTCTGGTCTTGCTGTACAGTGTTCGCGATTCCCTGCTTGCTGCCTTGGACAACGTCGATGACATTCACCGCTCTTGATCTGAAAGGCTTCACATCCTGCACACTCTTTCCTTCTACAGTAGCAAAGGTAGTGCGAAGCGTCTCGTGACGGTACTCGACTGCAAGAAGCGCAGACTTGAGAGCTGCAAGCTGGAGTGGGCCTTTGATGCGTACTGCGAAGGGCATGAGGTACCAGGTCAGGCCAGGGTACAGTTGTTCTAGGAACCACAGTCGCCCCTGCGCAAACGATTGCTCGACAGGTCCCTCGTGATCAACGCGAGGGATGGCGATGGGTGAATCGTGAGTTGGTGAGATGGCCACAGAAGTACATTGGTCCAGACGGGGATGGCGGAAGAGGTCTGCAACGGACAGCTGCACGCCGTGCCTGCGCGCCGCGCCCACCAGCTTCATCGCCGCGATCGAGTCGCCGCCCAGGCGGAAGAAGCTGTCGTCCAGCCCGATGCTGTCTGCCTCGATGTTCAGCACCCCCGCCCACAGCTGCTGCATCGTTTGCTCTGCTTCTGTAGTTGGCGCTCGCTTCACGGCCTGGCTCAGCGTGCGCAGCTCGACCAGCTGCTGGGCGGAGAACGAGGCGCCGATCTCGCGCAGCCGCTTCCTGTCCGTCTTGCCAGACACTGTCATGGGCAGCTTTGCAACGGCAAAGTACACAGCTGGCACCATGTAGCCTGGAAGCCGCTCGGCCAGCTTGTTGTCTGTATCGACTGGGAAGATCACTCGCGCCAGTGAGCTAACTTTAGTCTTCTCATCTGTTGGAGGTGTTGGAGGAGTATTGCCAAAGTCGTTGTCCAATTGCAAGAAGACTGCAAGCATTGCGTTATTCTTGTCTTCCCCTAGCAAGATCACTTCGACAGCTATCTGCTCAGCCTCGGGCATGCACTCTCGCACGTGGTGCTCCACCTCGCCTAACTCCACCCGCTGCCCGCGCACCTTGACTTGGTTGTCTTTGCGGCCCACGTAGACAAGATTGCCGTCACGGTCGTAGCGGACAAGGTCGCCCGTCTTATACAGCCTACCGCATCGCCCATGGTAGCCTCCGCCGCCTGCAAGCAGCCAGGCAGGATCATTGATAAAAGCTGACTGCGTCTTCTCAGCGTCGTTAAGATAGCCGCGCGCAAGGATCGGGCCCTCTACTAGCAGCTCTCCAACTAAGCCTAGCGGGACAAGCTGATTGTAGTCGTCAGGGTCTACCACCCAGCATACCGAACTAACTGGCTTTCCGATTGTTCCTGACTTGAATGACTGAGCATCTGTGTATACTGTACAGCAGATGCAGCATTCTGTAGGTCCGTATGCATCTATCACTTGGACATAACTAGC
>NW_006911917.1:45827-73911 GCF_000338995.1 Bipolaris sorokiniana ND90Pr
GGTCGCCCGTCTTATACAGCCTACCGCATCGCCCATGGTAGCCTCCGCCGCCTGCAGCAGCCAGGCAGGATCATTGATAAAAGCTGACTGCGTCTTCTCAGCGTCGTTAAGATAGCCGCGCGCAAGGATCGGGCCCTCTACTAGCAGCTCTCCAACTAAGCCTAGCGGGACAAGCTGATTGTAGTCGTCAGGGTCTACCACCCAGCATACCGAACTAACTGGCTTTCCGATTGTTCCTGACTTGAATGACTGAGCATCTGTGTATACTGTACAGCAGATGCAGCATTCTGTAGGTCCGTATGCATCTATCACTTGGACATAACTAGCCCATCTCTGCCAATCTGCCAAAGTAACATGTTCGCCAGCTAGTATTACAACGTTTAGAGAAGGTACCTCGGTTGGTTCTAGGAGCCTTGCGACAGACGGTGTAAGCACTGCCCAGTTAACATTCATAGCACGTATAACCTGGGACAGACTACCGTGTCTATCGGCCTCAGAAGGCACGCAAACACAGCCACTAGACAGTAGTGTCGTCATAATCTCAGCAATACAAGCATCAAACGTGTAGGAAGCGAACTGGAGAGCTCGTGTGTGCTGTGTAAGCCCGAATCTCTTTCTCTCACGGCAGCAAGTCGAGAGTGCTTGGTGTTCTATAACAACGCCTTTAGGCATTCCAGTACTTCCAGACGTGAATATCACGTAGGCCGCATTGCTTGGAGTAATCATTGCTGTAGAGCCGATGCTAGGTTCATCGCTCAAGAGAGTGATAGATGCTGCGCTTACGGTGACTACAGCGCACTCTGAGCTGGCCCAGAGCATCCCAAACTGTGCCGATGTAAGCACCACTTTAGCTCCTATCTGCTTGAAGATGTCTTCGTGCCGGCTGCGTGGATGGGCGGGATCCAGTGGTACGAAGGCGCCGCCGGCCTTGAGCACGGCCAGCATGGCCACCACTGTCCACATCGACTTCTCGAAGCACAGTGGCACCATGTCTTCGGGCTTGACGCCGATCTGGACAAGGTGACTTGCTAGGTTGGTTGATAGTACGTCGAGCTGGCTGTGTGTCAGCTCGCCGTCCCAAGCACAGATGGCGGGCGCATTAGGCTGAGCTGCTGCTTGTTCGGCGAACAGGTCGTGGACGCAGCGCTCGACTGCCAGTGGAACGTCTGCATTCCACTCCCATAGCTGCTGTTTGTCCTCGGGCGTCAGTGTGTCGATGTCAGCCACCTTCATGTCTGCGTCTGCTGCAGCCAGCTGCTGCAAGACAGAGTTGAGCTGGCTGAGCGTCTTCTCGACCACCCAGTTCTCGACAACCCGCGGATCAAAGCTGGCCGTGATGTGCACACCCTCTGCAGCCAGCACGCACTGCAGCGTCAGTGCATAAGTTGTAAAGCCTCGTTGCTCGTTATGACTGCGCCACTCTCCTAGCGCATTGTTGCCTTCGAGTGCTTTGCCTGCAGGCTGCTCCACCAGCAGCGTTCGGAAGTTACAAGCATGTTGAGCGCTCGTTCCCATCTTGGCGATCCGCTGCAAGCCTGTCTGCTCATGCACCATCATATCTATCGCTTGTTGCTGCAAGCTTTCTAGAAAGCCAAACACTGTCTGTTCGCCCCGCAGGCGCACTCGCACTGGCACAGTAGCGATGGTCGGCCCCAACATCCCCTCGATGCCAGCAACCGGTGCGTTGCGTCCTGTGACCGTGGCGCCAAACACTACATCGTCTGAGTTAGTGTAGCAGCTGGCAACGATGGCCCATGCAGCGCGAACAAGTGTTGACATCGTCGCGTCAAGCGGCGCTTCAGGGAGTGCAGGGCACTGGTACTCTATTGTCGTGTCTGCAACCGGCTGCTGCACTGCTGGCGGTAGCGGAGGGAACAGGGTCGCCTCGCAGTCTGCCAGAGTCGCTTGCCAGTACGCTGCAGCCGCAGCCTGGTCCTGCCGGCTGAGGTGCTTGATGAAGGCGTTGAAGCCTGGCTGCTGCTCGACCCCGCCGCCGCTGTAGGCCTTCGCGACTGCGTCGACGATGCGAGGCAGCGACCAGCTGTCGTACAACGCGTGGTGGACTGTCCACACAAACCACCTCTTACCTGTATCTTTATCATCAACCAAAGCATATCGTGAAAGCGGCTCGCCAAGCCCCATCGAGGCTGCTTTTTCCGTCTCAAGATGCGTTTCGAGGCTCTCAGCTTCTGTCCAATTCATTTCTTCTACCATCACGGCCTGCAGCAAGCCAAGCTCGCCGTGTTGCACGATCCGCGTACGTAAAACTGCTGTAGACTGGACAACTTGCTCCCACGCAGTCTGGAAGGCGCCTTTGTTGATGTCGTCTCGAAGTTCCAGCACGCTCTGCATGATGTAGTCACCTGCTCGCTTTGCTGTCAGCGACATCAGCTCCTCCTGCATCGGCGAGCACGGGTAGGCGTCCTCTACGAAGTTCGTGTCCATGCCGCAGCTAGCTGCGACTTCCTCACGGACACGCACAGCGTCCGCGTCCGCGCCCAGCAGAGAGAAGGCAGCTACCTCCTCCGCCTGGACCTGAGCTTGACCGTTCTTGAGTCGAGCCAAGTCCATCAGCCTAGGCGTGCGGAACAGGTCTGCAACGGACTGCTGCTGCACACTAGGTTGAGCTGCTGCTTGCTCGGCGAACAGCTCGTGGATGTCGCGCTCGACGCTCTGCGGTGCGTCCCCGTTCCAGTGCCATATTTTTTGGGTCTCGTCGCCCTTCAATGGATGCGTCTGAGGAATCATGGCGTTCGTCTTGTATTCCAAGGCTTTTATATAGGTGAGAAGGTTTCCTATTTCTGGATTGTAGTTTAAGTTAACAGAGATTTACCTCTCGTGTTTCGTTGTTTCACCGTTATGCGTCTAACAGAGACTGATTCTGTTAAAGGATAAGTGTTCAGACGCTCTGTTTCTCGCCTGGTTTTCCTGATCATTTATTCAATTTTCCGGTCAGAAAGGAGGATGTGCCTGCAGGTGATTTCACACCGCGTACTAAAAGATGACCCGCGCGTCCCAAATGGACGATATCTCATAGCCCCTCAATCTGAACTGTTCAAGCTTGTCAATGCAGATCTCAACGCATTGACAGCTGCATTGTCATCAAAACTGTAGACATCCTCACCTTTACATGCTGTTTGTCTATTCCTCTCACCTAGTTGTCACTGCCAATTCAGTGATCGCGAAGCCAGCACTTACTCTCTGGCCATACTTCGAAATGCATTGTCGGAGCTTGGCAGCTTATCATCTAGTTGAAGGCCACACATCGTACTATCGTGCTCTCTGTACACTCATACTCTAGCTTCTAACCCAGGCGCGTACGTATATGCGCAACATGAGGAGGACGACGTTACCGCCCCCTCGACGGTCCGCAGAGATATCGAGGGTGGGTTCGCGAAATTCTAGTTCTGAATGTCATGCTGCTGCTGTGTTCGATGCATATGCACGTAAGACTGACGACAGTCTGTAAGTAATATGCGTTCGGTGACCGCAGCAACTCCATCGCGCAAATGCTCGCCCGCTGGGCACGCCAAGTTATCTTGGTATCGAGACTTCCAATCTAGTGTCCCTTGTCTGTTAAGAATAGTAGCAGACGATCCGAGTTTTTCAAAGTGGGGATTAGAGATACTTAGACGACGCCGAGCGTTGAGGGGAAACCATAGGTACGGCAGACGCGACAGACGAGGCAACGCGCCTCTACGAGCCTGAAATCACAGCATGCAGTCAGTAGGATCACTATTGAGACAAACTGAGGGGCAAATCATAGATGGTGGTTGAAGAAAACGGCAGATTTTGCCGGGTACAGATGGTCTTGTTCAAGAGATGAAGTGGGGCGGCACGAATCAACGTCTGCACCGCGCCCGCTGTCTCCTACCCCTGTCACTCTCGGCAAAGCTGCGCAGTTCACGACTGAAACCAAGTAAGATTCAATAAATAAATAAATGAATAAAATAAATCAACCTCTTGGCTCTATAGCTTCTGTACCACTTCGGGAAGTTTTTTCGCAATTTAGAACATGGTATGAGATCCTCGAGCTGTGATGGTTTTGCATAAGTTAGGCTAGGTCGGCGCAGTCAGCATACCCGTCAACACACGAAGGGTAGCAAGGCGTAGAGATTGTTGCCTTCGTTAGGGCTAGCTCGGCGCAGTCAGCATACCCATCAACCCACACAGGGTAGCAGGGCGTAAAGATTATTGCCTTCGTTAGGCTAGCTCGGCGTAGTAAGTATACTCTCTAACATAAGTAGGTGGAGGAAGTGGCTGTGCGCAGGTGCCAAGCCGGTATTAGAACTGGTTTTTCCATCGTAGCATGTACGGCCCCGTAGTAGTGCACACCGGCACGTAATGCACACCCCACGAACATTGATGCGTACTCCGCACCCCCCTATCACTCAACACCACGATACTAGTAGAAGACTCTCTTACGAGACTAGATACTTTAGACTCTAAAGAAAATATTTTGTATAGAAAACTTGCAGCAAAATAGTTGTTGTTGCTCAATGTTCAGCCGCAGGCATCGTAATGTATGCAGTACGCGTGAAGCCAAGGCATAGTAGTAGAACTAGCAGGTTCTCCACCCACGCAATGGAATAGATGTTTTACAGTACATTGAATCGCTTACAGAAAGACACTTTATGCCTACAACGGAGATTCTTGTAAGAATAATCACGTCGCTATGCTAGCGGGTGCAAAGTGATCGATGGGTGTTGCGTTTGTTTCATCGCTGCCCAAACGACCTTATTACTGTCTGGTGTGCGCCTATGGAAAAGCTGCGTCACAAAGCTGCTTCCTATAGTTCCTTTCGCTCATATTTCGATCTGGTACATAGTACAATCAAGCACCATGGGGTAGGAATAGAGAGCACGTATATTATAGACAACAAGGGCCTTATAATTAGAGTGATGTGAAAGAAAGTCTGAATCTTTAATAAGCAGCTACTTAAACTCTAAAGAATTCAAGCTAACATATTATAATGGTAACAGGAAGTGAATGACATTGGTAGCAGCAGTAGGAGCTGATGGTGTTGCAAAAGGTGGTGGGGTGTGCATCAAGCGCCGGTGTGCACTACGAGGCCGTACACGTTAAGTTACGCAAACAACGCGGCTTACGGTGCTGCAAACCAAGATGGGTGATAACACTGTGGGCTCAAATAAGACGTTACTACGAGTGCGC
Source organism: Bipolaris sorokiniana ND90Pr (assembly GCF_000338995.1). Lineage (NCBI taxonomy): Eukaryota > Fungi > Ascomycota > Dothideomycetes > Pleosporales > Pleosporaceae > Bipolaris > Bipolaris sorokiniana. The sequence goes on from NW_006911917.1 coordinate 51,000, forward strand.
TCTTCCTGTAGGCACAGGAGATGTATGTTTGTAGTCCATTCGAGGTACTCATGTCATCTTTCTTCGCAAGCGCCCTGAGCGTCTCTAGATATTGCTGCGCGTAGGCGCCTTGGTTCTGGCTCTTGAGGTATTGGACCAAGCCTCGGGCAGCTACATCATCGCTAGGAGCGTAGTGTCTCACAGGAATGTAAACCTTAACATCAGGGAGTTGAGACCTTGGTCCTACATCAAAGTAGAAGAGCAAGCCTGCAGTCTCGTGCGGGTTGTAGGGGAGTTCTCTGTCTGTAGGGAAGTCGTCAGGCAGGTTTAAGATCAACTTCCAGAGTGTATGGAGCTGCTTCTCGGCTTCCGTAACGTCCTTGCGTCGGCCACCGATGGACATAACGCGGCGGACGAGCTCAAAGGTGGTGACAAGGGACCGCGAGTACACCTTCAGACGAGAATCGACAGGACTAATACAGTCGATACCAAGCATGAAGGGCTTGACGGTCCGACCGTAGATATCTTCACGGAGGAAGCTGTTCAGCTGGTTCATGGCTGCGAGATTGGGACAACCAGTGGAGACAATCGCCCTTGAGATCTGATCGCTGGCGCTGTTCCCATGGGCATTCACAGGGATGAAATAGGCTTTGACGCCCAGAGAACCACCTGTCACCTCAAAAGCCACGAAGAGGGTGGACTGCCTCGCAACCCCAGCTTCGGAGGCGGGGGTACCAGGGCCCAGAAAAGCGTGCTTGAAGTGGACGAACCATTCGAGATCGACGCCGGTCTGGCCGCTCCTACATAGCTGAGCGAGGAAGTCCGAGGTAGCGTTCTTGTTCAGAGGATCCAAGGCCTCCCCGGCGCGGTGGCCGATGGGCTCGATGCTGTAGCGGACCTCGGGCGCGCTATCACCGAAGCCCCATTTCCAGGAGTACTCAATGGGGGAGTGGTCGTCGGTCATGAAACTCTTCCAAATGGCCTCAGGGCCGATCGGCTTCGGACCTAAGCGAGGAGTCACCCATCGATAAAAGAAGCTGAGGGCTTTGAGCTGGTCGAGGTCGGAGTAACCAGCGGCGGACAGCAGGGTCTCGAGGTGGCTACCCACTACTTCCCACCACCAGTTGCTATCCGGGGTTCGTGGAAAGGGGCCTTCGTCCGTGACTGGGACTGGTACATTGTCGATTAAAGTGGGCTGACTAGCAATCGTGACCATGATGGACGATGGGAGTGTTAAATGTTACTGTGTAGGACCGGAAGAGGTAGCAGCGAGGATGAGTGAGCAAGGATGTAGAGGAATACCACAGCAAATATACAGATAGACGACGGCCAGTCGAAACTCCGAGCCGAAGAGGTTCGAGATATTCGATCAGACACATTGATGCGGCCCTCCAATTCCCTTAATCAAGAAAAACGCGTGGAACATGTCGTCCTGGGGCGGAGCTCGGCACAAATGCTAAGACCTGATTGCCTGACCTCTTCTTTGTCTAATCAACTCGCATGTTACCACCGGTTGCAGCTCATTTGCATTAGGACAACGTTCTGGGTTACCAAGTTAGATCCTACCTGTGCTCTTTTGGCCCCGAGGTACATTGTTCATACGACACCAATCATGGGCTAGTCTTGGTCTTACACGTTGCAGAAGCTGACTGTACTTGGCTGGGAGAATTTGCCAATAATGCGTCACCAATACGGATCTACAACAGTGTCATAGACACCACATCAGCGCCAAGTCACATTACGCTCTTGGTATAAAGGAACAGCCATATTAAATCCAAGCGAGTGGCCTGATTCTTCTTTTCATTCTCCATATGCTCAAGTTTGATGCGTATATATAGTAAGCGTAGTTCTGACTTACTACATCCTGGAACACTTCCAATAGTCGTCATAATATAGGCCTGGTAAGCACTAATAGGGATTCTGCATAGTCTTCCCTTCTCAAGCACTTGGTATAAGCAATAACCCACAATAATGCGTGCGATCACATCTTCCTCAAATTGTAACGTCACTAGATTGAATTTGGTGCATAAAACCGTGTCATCACAAGCTTGGAGCTCAGTCCCTCCCCAGCATCTTTGTGTCTCCAGCGCCTGTTTACCGACTATGCAAGGGTAGATTTATTTACACTCGCTTGCATAATTGGCTTCCGGTTCACGCATCACTTGAAACACTCAGCCTAAAAGGGCCTTGCATCGCTTACCGCAGATTTGCCTTTATCAGGACTAGTTGCAGTATAAGTGTCTGCAACGGTCCGCAGAGACGAAAGCTCTCTAAAACATGTGATCTGTCCATAACAAAATAATACACACAGTAAGTGAGCCAATTACGGCAGCGAAGACAGGAACACGATAAACACAACATAACTCAAACTCTGCAAGCAAATTGCCACTGAATTATGTGTTATTTTGTGAACGAGTAGACCACTAGATTGTACTGCTCCCATCATTGTCCTTCGCCTCAATGTCCGCTCCTCTCTCCACCAGCAGTCGCACTACCACCTTGTCCCCTCCCCAAGCTACCTTGTACGACACTGTCTTGCCATCTTTGTCCTTTGCCTTGATATTTGCACCTTTCTCTAGCAGCCACACCGCCGCCTCATTCCCTCCCCAAACAGCCAAATGCAGCGCCATCTTCCATTTGGAATCCTTCTCGTCCACACGGCGGCGATATCAGGGCATCCAGCTCTTTTCTGCTAGTACTGCTTTTATCCACGGTAGGATCTCTAGAGCACATGCTATATGCAGCAACGATGGACGCCCAACCTGAAGTATCCTGGCTATCTTGATATAAATCTCTTGCCAGTTTTCTCACAAAGATGAATTTTGCGGCTGCAAAAAAAGACCAAGAAGGGTCAAAGAGCTTTGCTGCGAGCGCAGAACAGCTCTCTGCATGGTCAGGCCAGTTAAAAATCGCATATCGCAACAGCGGAGACTCTCAAGGGTCTAGCTCAGCGTTTAGGTCAATAGCCCAATGCCTCAAGACGCTCTGCGCAATGCAGTCGACACATTCTTGTGCTAGCTTTAGGTGTGCGCTCTGTGCCTCTAGCCGAAATCTCTCCAGCACTGCATTGCTATCGCGCTTTCTATACAGCAGGTAGTTTCGCGTGGACTGGGGTACAAGATTGACTTCTTGCTCTTGCTCTTGCTGCACGTCCGCTTCTGCGACAGCCCGTGTATCGCGAAGCTCACCCACAGGAACGTCCCCTCAGCGCGCTCCAGGAGAGCCGTCTGTACAGATGCTCGAAAATCGTCGTTGAAACCATCGATCCTTGATAGCTCGGCGACTCGGGCAGACACAAACAGCTCAATGTTGCCGACTACCTTCTTGTCGTTGTCAGGGTCTACTCTTACTCTAACGCATCCTTGCAGGCCAGATATTTCTCGGCTGGCTATTACCAGCTTGAAGGAGCCCTTGATCGGCGATGGTGCTAAAGCAGCAAACAGGCTTATGAGTCATGGCAACAACACTCGCAGTGTGCTTTCCCCACACTCCTCGGGTCCGTTATGAACGCAGAATATCCTCCCAAGCTAGGCATCGGCAACGAGCTTGTCTAGAATGAGCCATAGCACCTCTGGAGACGATAGCGTCTGCTGCGTCCTCTCCAGCAACTCGAAGCACGGCAGTGCGTGTTCGACCAGCTGCGGCCGCTTGGCGATGATCCAGTGCACCAGTCCGCGCAGCACTGCCACGGCTGTGTTGCGCTTCTCGTCCTCTACGCTGGAAAAGAAGAAAACCAACTCTGCTTTGTCTATGCGCTCTGTATGCCTTTCCAGCTCCTCTATCAAGAAGACAGACGTCATCTTCTTAGCCTTACCTGGCCCGCCCAAGCTCCACAGCAGGCGTGTGTTGTCGTTGTCATTGCTATCACCATTGTTGCCGCCGCTCAGCCACGCACGATATTTCGCATCGCGTGTGATCCACTCGCAGACACCCGCGACTCTTGCGCCTTTTGCGCCGATCACGCGCTCGCAGTCGACGTAGCGATCGGTGAGGAAGAGCGCGTTATGACACACGATGGCCGCTTGTTCCGACGCTTCTGAAAGGTGACGATGTGAGTAACTAGCGAACTTTATGAGAGAACACTATTCACTGTACCTTCGGGACTGTGCGACGCAGCAAAGTACATGTCTCTTGCCAAACCTACGAAGGCTTGCGAGTGGTTCCGAATGGAGATACCGCTGGTGTGCCGATGGTGGGCACCTCGCTTTCAGACATTTGGGCCTAGGTTGTCCACAACGAACCCAACGCTGCTAGAGATACAATCCTACGCTTCAACGGGTATTACACTCACTTGCAGAATCAGCTTCCGGTTCAAGCACATCCTGCATTATTTCACCTTACACAGCCCCTGCACTACTAAAGCGCTTGCTCTATTATATCTAGCGGACGACACATGCTTGCGGATTCTTCTAAAATGTTCTTGGATTCATACACTGCGTCACTTTTTCGTTTACCAAGATAACTGTTTGTTAGCTTTGCTCCTAGCCGTTTTATTACCTCTTCTCCATCTTTGAAGTTTTTACCAGAGATAGCTAGCGCATGACCAATGCTTCCAAGAAAATGCCCCAATGCCAGTATTGCGAAGATATCATATTTATAATTGGCGATTCAGTTTCGTTTTCATATAAGGATGCAGAACAAGCACAACGGGCTGAATGCGAATTCTTCCGGTTGAATCTCAAAAAATGACCTGTCGAGGATGCTGTTTCATAATTGGAATAACGCGTTTCACCACCGAGTCGTCAGCTCCACCGCACCCAGCCTTTATAATACAAAATATTGCGCAACATCACCACGATTTTTCTTATTAAGTAGAACAGGATATTTTTCTTCAGACGCGTCGCTATCCTCTGTATCCTCTAATTCTACTTGGCACATACGGGAGTTGTGTCCAATTTGGCTACAACGCCCACAGCGCCGTTCACTGCGGACCCTCTTCGCAGGCGTTGCACTATTATTATAGCTACCATTCTCTGCCTTAGCAATCTGATCAGCTATCTGACCAATTGCCTGAGACCCCTCTGTCTGTACGTAGCGCCTCTTGCGAGTTTTTCGCTTTATTGCTTCATTAATTATAGCTTCAAGGCGATTAAGTTTCTCTTGCATAAGCACCGTATTATAAGCTATTTGTTAAGCTCCCTTACTTAACTGCTACATCTACTCCTTAAGAGGAGTTATAGGAGACCCTTACTGAATTTATATATAGTTTTAAAGAAGCGTAGCCTACGCCTCTATTTCGCGCGCGTTGCGCGGCATTTTCAGCTCCTAAGTGCTACTATCTTGCGCTAGTGTACACAGCACAAGGTTAAGCTATAATAAAACAACGTAATAATTATGTAGCGTAAGCCTATTACCTTAAAACTCTCTATAGATATTCTCTAGCGTAATAGCCTTATAATAGGCATTTCTCAAAGCTAGTAGGAAGGTTTCTTTGCTAATATAGTAGATAAAATTACGTACTAAGACTAAGATAGCATTAGTATACGCGCGCTTTAACGGCGAGAAGTAGGCTATATTAAGAGGCTATAAGAAGTGAGACGAATAAAGAGGCATATAGAGAAGAATTATCTTCTTCTCTTCGTAGAGATCTTAGAAATCCACTAAGTAGTAGCTCTTATAACCGTTAATAATAAGCAGCCTATGCGTTCCTATAGAGCGCGTATAGGAATCAAAGTAGCGAAGCTAGTTAAGCGCTAGATCGTTATTCGTCTAGCTAGTAGGACTAACTTAGATTACCTAGTCGCGTAGTAGATTCTCTGTGAACTAGGTAGAGATTAGAACTTTGCCTACGAAGATAAGAAATGCTGGGATACGCTTCCCTATTGCGCCAACGCCCTATATCAGCCTAACTCACTCACGATTGCCTAGTTAGATCTTCTTTATTCTTCCTAATTTGTCTATGCCCGTAACCACCAACTGTAATAAAATCTTGTCCATAATGAAGCTTGTTTTATTAAAGTTATAGATATCTCCGTCTACGATATACTTTACCTTTATATTAGTATAAACTAGCTCCAACTAGCTCTTAATAAGCGCTAGGTTTTCGCAGAGAGCTCGCTGGTGATTGTATGGACGGTTCTGGCGCGTACGTAGCTTAGGATTGCACTGGATAAACCTATCAACCTAGTTCTTGCTAATCTCCTCCCCGCCACGCTCTTGGAGCAGTCTGTTGGCTATATCTCGCACGTCGTCTCTCCTACAGGGTAGTCCTCGCTTAGTCTCAACTATTACACTCTGAGTAATAGCCTCCTCTTCTTGTTTTATTAGGCGCTTGCAGTTCGCCTCATAATCGTGTCAAGGGCGTCGTCCAGTGCGTCGAGTAGACAGAGTACTTTAAGGCACATTATAGATAGAAGTAGCACGTCTTTGGCTTTAAACACGTTGTAATTAGATATTAAAAAGAGCAAGTTGAAGATCTGCTTTAGTATAGGAAGTTAGACGAGTTTGTTATTGAGCCATTACGTGTTATAGTGTTGGCGTTGACGCGCTGGCGAGGCATAATCTGCTCGCTTAGGTGATCAGCTCGCTTTATGAACCACGTTATCGTTAACGCCTACACGCTATATATAATCTAGCCTTCTATTGTGCCTAGATATAAGCCTAAGCTATACAGTAATAAGCACAACTCATGTGACTCTATTAGATTAATAGAGTAACTCATTTAGGCTTCTAAGTGGTACTATGTGTGTAGGAAGTCACCATAGGCTTATAGCAATTGTCGCGCGCTCGTTCATAAATAATTGCCACCCTAATCTATATTTAAGATCAAAGCAGCTTCCTGATGCGGCTAGTAGTATTATCTAAATAAAACTAGCTCTCTCTATTATTATTATATAGTTGAGTATGATGAAGAAGATATCACCTATCACCATTAACAGACACCAGGAAAGGGATATGGCAGTATAGGTCTTGGCGCCATCTCCTCCGCTAGACACAAAGGAAGAATATCCTGACAACACAAAAATTATTAGCAGACTTTAAGTGCTTATAACTAGAAGAAATATCGTAAGGTACTATTGTAAGGGGCGCAACTCCTGGGAGTAGTCTTAAGCTCGGGAGCATAATCGGACAGGCTAAGATAATAAGATTGTATTCGACAGCGAGCTGAGCTCTGGTCTATGTAGCTATCTATATACTATGGTAGTTGCCTAAGCAACAATCGGGCCGGACGTGTAGAGTAAACGAGGTCGTAGACGAGGATAAGAAGCGAAGGGTGTCCAGCCCATTGCAACTATATTATATAGTGTAATGCAGCTATCGTGCATCAGAGTCATAGGCTAAAATCTCGCTCGTGTTACTGAGGCTTCTGGCCGACTCTATAGTTGTAAGGGGCTACGCCTATGTGCGTGGCTTGGCTAGGCCAAGCAAATCGAGTATATCTACGTCACTACCTTGACTTCAAGACAAGCTTAAAGTTTTTTTACTGCCTTTTTGGCAAAATGGTCGACGTAAGTAGTTGTATGTTAGGCCCAAAGAGCCCGCCTATTACAATAGTGTTATAATATACTTCAACTTATATTCATGTAATAAGCATACTAGAATAAGTAAGGGAGTAGCCACACCTTTAGTTCTATAAAACTTTTTTAGTACTCTATACTAAAAGTATTATAATATAGTACAGGTCATGTTTACGTATAAAGATTAGGAAGTAGTTAGTGCATAAGTGAAAATACGGTCATGGAGTACAGATGTGAGACATTAGCCGTGGATTTGGCACGGGTAGAGGGAAACAATAGCGGCAGGTGCCTAACGATCTGTATTCCACCTAAACGAACAGCTACCGAGCTAAGGTAGTGTCCATAGTGCTTATATATACAGTGATGAGTCAGATATGACTAAGGAGGCTTGAGAGGAGTGAATACGGTCCTAAACGGGCCGTGAAGGGCCATAAAGAGCCAGGTTCTGACAACAGAGCCTAATGTAACGATGTTACAACTTCGCCAAGTATCGGACCAATCCCAGAGCCGGATCGGAGGTAGCATTCGCCGCCCTCTTCATCAACCACTCGGTGTGAGGTCGAATCCGATTCGGATCCGACTAAGATAAGTATATAAGGAGACACTTCCTGTAGCTAGCTCTGTAGACTTCTGATATCCTTTCGTACAAGGCCTATAGGTGTCTATTCAAATCAAGGCTCGTTTGATGTCCCACGCACTCCCATATGCCTCTGAGTGACACTACCGCCAATACTGATCCGAGTAGTCTTGCCTGCGCCGTTACACCTAATGGAAAAGATATTTAGAGTCTCTATAATATGTAACACCTCTTCTATAATTATAGCAATAATGCGGCGCTAGATAAGACATAATCAGAGATAGAGAAGAATTAAGAGTTCTATAGAACGCATAGTTCTATAAGTGTACTAGGTTATAGTATATAGCACTAATGAACTCTGTAAAAAGTGCCTTATTGGGCTTTGCACTACCTGTAATAGTGGTTGAGTATCCCTCTACAACGAATCACTGAAATTATTAACGCACTTTACACTATCAGCATATGAGTAGATAGATAGATAGAATAGGTCGAGCTTATTTACGCCCTTGATTTCTTCCGCTATCTAATAATTAGTTTGCACAGCAAAATTATAACAATCCTAGATATATATTGATGTAAGCTATGCAGCTGTCACAAGGTTGAACTTCATTACTAATGCTGGCCACTGATTGACTAATATCCATCCATTCGTAAGGGAACAACCGCCGTAACGGAACAACATCCTCTTCTTTGCTACGTAGAAAGTGCCAACACGATCGTATAAGAGTATATATAATGTGAATTAACAGTTTAGCTAGTCTCACGTACCTTATCCCATCCAAAGTCGAAAATTACAGCATTCTTGAGCTTGTTGCCAAAGGTTCTGTTCGCGACGATTATTCGCGTCTCCGCTGTTTGCCCCTGCTAGGTCGCAAAAGATAACACATTCTAACGTTTCGGAACTATAGCGCGAATGCTCTACCAAGAAGGTCCTCGATATAAAGCTCTAATGGCATATCGCATCTGTGGTGAAAAATCCGAGAGTATATCCGATCGAGAGAGAGATTGGAACAGAGCTTGGTAAGCGTGCTAAGTCAGCATGTAATAAAAAACGCGCCATCCTCTATATAGTTTCCACAACTGTCTCGTGCTATTTTTAACTCACGTTTGTCCGCCGCAGCGAGCCGTTCATGTTCGCGCTGTGTGCCATGCATCAACATCACCACAGTAAGTAGCTATGGATCCAGCCAGCCTGGCCCTAGCGCAGAGCCTGCCCATGAGTGTGCGTAGGACCTATACTGCTCTGGCAGAATACAGCGATGTCCCTATATCTCGTACCACTGTATGATATCGTGCGAAGGGATGACCGTCGCAATGGACGGAGGCCCAACGCCAGCAGTACCTAACGCCCTCGGAAGAGTTGGCCTTTGTCCGGCACATAATTAAATCAGCGGCTCTCAGATTTCCCTTACGGATCAAGGATATACCTTCCTTAGCCTTCAGTATCGCCCGCCGGCGATTCGCGACGAAAGCGATCAAGCCGCCGAACAAGAACTGGCCTCAGGCCCTCGCAAAGCGCCATCCAGAACTCGTGCGGAGGAACAACATGGCGATGGACTAGAATCGTCATGACAACAACATACACCATAAGGTAACACATTAGTTTGAGGTGATTGGACCAGAGCTTTGTAGACCCGACATACTGCCAGAGAACGTGTACAACATGGACGAGACAGGAGTGATGCTTTCTATGCTAGGCTCTATTAAAGTTCTAGTAGGTAAGAATAATCGAAGAGACTATAGAGGTGCCGGTGTAAAGCGGACGATGGTGACTGCCGTTGAGTGCGTGTCGGTAAGTGGTGAGTGTCTAAACCCAATGATTATCTGGCCAGCCTCTACCCATCGGAGCAACTGGACGACGTACCTGACCCCGGGATGGGTCTATGCATTCTCGGAGTCTGGCTACAACGACTCCTACCTTAGCTTAGAGTAGATGAAACGAGTGTTCGACCACCAAACCAAAGCACGAGCTAACCAGAAACCACGAATGCTAATATGTGACGGCTTTGGCACACACGAGACTCTTGAAATACTAGAGTTCTGTTTTAAAAATAACATTACTCTATGCCGACTTCCCTCTAATACCTCTCACAAGCTCCAGCCCTGCGATGTTGCGGTCTTTGCTCCACTAAAGACCGCTTATCGTGACCAGGTAGAACGGCTATACCGAGGCGGTATGACTGCGATAAACAAGGAGCACTTCACAGCTCTATACTACCCTGCAAGAGAGCGGGTAATGACTATGAAGAACATCCTCGCAGGATGAGCCAAATCTGGTTTGTCCCCTTTTAACCCAGATAGAGTACTTAGAGACATCGCAAAGCCAGTCTCCGCCGCACTTACCCTATTGCCTATCCGTGCAGCCTGCGACGAGAGTGGATCTCAACTACAACACGAAGCCGTCTAGGCACCAGTGACTCCAGTATCGTCAGAGGCTCTTGCGTCGCTGCTTACCCTAGTCAAGCAAAATCTTCACGACGAGATAAGTACAAAGCGACATCGGAAGCTCGTGCAAAGCTCGCCAACGCTGCCGAAGTATCCTTTGCCCAGCAGGCCCTTGATCAACATCAGATTTAGCTTCTATCGAAGATGAATGACGAAGCTAGAACTCGCCGGAGGACAAAGTCGGAGATCATTGGGAAGGGGAAGGCGAAGGTGATGAGCTACGAAGACATCGAAGCAGCATGAGCGAAGCGTGCTGAGCAGGAGGCGAACAAACAAGCACAAGGCAAGAGAAAACATAGTCTGCCGAAGCGGATTGCAGTAGAAGCAGTGGTAGAGCAGGAGGCAGAGGCCACCACAGACAAGGGAGCACGTAAGAAGCCTTGGCGCTGCAGGTAAGCGTAACACCCGTTGCAGAAAAGAGCGTACCGCAACCTTATAGAGCCCCAGTCACGCGCATGTGGTAGCAGAGGTTGATGTTAAGAGATTATTCGCTCAGACCTAAGCCCTGTGTGACCTGTATACCTGTAGCAATGTCTGTCCTACATCCTGTAGTTAAGAAACCCCTCATGGAGATTCAATGTCATCTGCGCACCTCACTACTCGTGTCGCGCTAGACGTGGATTACTTCATGGCTACAGCCTTATGTCCGACATTCAGGTGCATGCACTCAGCCATGCCTACCCCGCCCAAGCTGTGATGCGACACCCTCATCACACTTCACAGCAGCGAGCGCCCGCCTTAGCTTAGAATGCGATCGCAGTCTGCAGCTCTGTGATGTGATAGTACAGTACGGTGTACCACTGTGCTTCCTTTTCCTATCGCTAATGCTTAGGGCGCGAAGGCCCTGCTAGACAGTCTCGTCGCGTTTTGTTCCTGCTACATGCCCCCCGACCCTGCACCCGTACAAAGCGATGCGTCTTCTCAAGTATGGAGAAAAAGAAGACCTCTCTATCGCCGAGTTTAATGAAGACACAAAGCCGCCGTATGCGATACTTTCCCATAGGTGGGGAACGGAAGCGGACGAGGTAACCTTCGAAGACGTGGTAGGGAACACGGCCAAGAACAAGCCTGGCTATGCGAAAATTCGCCTCTGCGGGGAACAAGCACAGCGAGATGGCTTGCAGCACTTCTGGGTCGATACTTGCTGCATCAACAAGGCAAACAAGGCTGAGCTGTCGCTGGCTATTCAATCTATGTTTCGCTGGTACCGCGACGCAGCGCGATGCTACGCCTACCTGTCAGACGTCTGTTTGTCGTCTTCTGAAGCGGATAAGACATCAAAGGCGCCGGCCTGGGAAACAGACTTCCGCAGAAGTGAGTGGTTCGTCCGTGGCTGGACGCTCCAGGAGCTTCTCGCACCAAGCTCGGTCGATTTCTTCACACGAGGTTGGGAGAAGCTCGGTGACAGGAGATCACTAGGGCACCAGGTCCACGAGGTCACCGGCATTCCGCATTTAGCGCTGCATGGAGCTGCGTTATCTCAATTTAGCATCAACGAGCGGTTGCGGTGGGGTGAATATCGGCATACCACACTTCCAGAAGACAAAGCGTACTCACTATTAGGTATTGTCGATGTTGACTTGGCGCCATGCTATGGCGAAGGTCTGGATGGAGCGTTTAGGCGACTTCACGACGAGATCGATAAGACAAAACGATGCATCCAAGACTTACGCGACACAGACTCGCGTGACGACAAGAAGCGCATTGAGGATACGAAGGGCGGGTTGCTAAAAGACTCGTACCGTTGGGTCCTTCACAACAATAGTTTCCGACAATGGCACGAAGACCCGCAGAGCCGACTGTTATGGATTAAGGGTGACCCTGGCAAGGGCAAGACGATGCTGCTCTGTGGTATTATCGACGAGCTGCAAAGTTCGATGCCCCAAAGTGGCCTACTGTCGTACTTCTTCTGTCAAGCGACCGATAGGCGCATTAATAGCGCCACAGCTGTGCTACGAGGGCTGTTGTACATGCTCGTGAGCCAGCAACCATCGCTTGTATCGCATGTCCGCAAAAAGTACGATCACGCGGACAAGAACATGTTCGAGGATGCAAACGCGTGGGTTGCCCTGGCAAAGATCTTCACGGACGTGCTGCAGGATCCGAGCTTGACCACTACGTACCTGATCGTCGACGCGCTAGACGAGTGCGTCACTGACCTGCCAAAGCTGCTTGACTTTATCGCAAAGCAGTCGTCTGCCTCTTCTCGCGTCAAGTGGATCGTCTCTAGCCGTAGCTGGCCAGAGATAGAGGGACGCCTAGAGCAGACAGGCCACAAGCTCAGGCTGAGCCTTGAGCTAAATGCAGCATCTGTGTCGATGGCGGTCCAAGTCTTTATCGATCAAAGGGTCTCTGAGCTCGCGCAGCAGAACAAGTACGACGAGCCGACTAAGCGCGCTATACTCGAGCATCTAGCATCAAATGCGAACGACACCTTCCTCTGGGTGTCGCTGGTGTGTCAGCATCTTCGAGCGACGGCAAAGCGAAACGTTCTGAGGAAGCTAAAATTGTTCCCGCCTGGACTGAACGCCCTGTACGAGCGGATGATGCAGCAAATTAGCAAGATAGACGATGCCGAGCTCTGCAAGCAGGTGCTAGCTGTGGTCACACTCGTGTATCGGCCAATTACGCTCGAGGAGCTGGTGACCCTTGTCGAACCGCTTGAAGACGTAGCCGACGACTTAGAATTACAGGATATTATTAGCCTTTGCGGCTCGTTCCTCACCCTGCGAGAGCAGACTGTGTACTTCGTGCACCAGTCAGCTAAGGACTTTCTCCTTACCGAGGCAGCTCAAGACGTTTTCCCAGCCGGACTAGAGGCCGCCCATCAGGCCATCTTCGCTAGATCACTTCAAATCATGTCCACGACCCTGCGACGGGACATGTATAGCCTTAAAGCACTAGGCACACCTATCAACGACATTAAAATGCCTGATCCAGACCCGCTAGCAGCATTGCGTTACTCGTGTGTTCACTGGGTCGACCATCTATGCAACTCAAGCCCTACAGCTTCCGCAGCCTATGCAGAATGTCTACGAGATAGAGGCATTGTAGATAGATTCCTAAGGGAAAAGTTTCTATATTGGCTGGAGTCTCTCAGCCTTTGCAAGAGCATGTCGAAAGGCGTAGTCTCAATGAAGGAGATACAGATGTTAGTGCAGGTGTGTCTACAACAAGTGATCTGCAAGACATCCTTTATACTGACAGTAGCTAGGGACAGGGGAAGGCAACTTTATTTACTCAGCTTGTGTATGATGCATATCGATTTGTTATGTACCATAAACAAGCAATTGAAAGTAGCCCCCTTCAGGCATATGGATCTGCGCTGTTGTTTAGTCCAAAGCAGAGTTTAGTAAGGAGACTATTTCAGCACGAAGACCCAAAGGGTATCATACTCAATCCAGGCATGAGCAACGGGTGGAGTGCGTGCCTGCAGACACTCGAGGGTCATAGCGAGGTGGTCACCTCCGTGGCCTTCTCGCACGACTCGAAGCGGCTAGCCTCAGCATCGTGGGATAGGACTATCAAGATATGGGATGCGAGCAGTGGCGTATGTCTACAGACGCTTGAGGGCCATAGTGAGGCAGTCGCCTCTGTGGCCTTCTCGCATGACTTGATGCGGCTAGCCTCAGCGTCGTGGGACAGCACTATCAAGATATGGGATGCGAGTAGTGGCACATGTTTGCAGACGCTTGAGGGCCATTACTATTGGACTAACTCCGTGGCCTTCTCGCGCGACTCGACGCGGCTAGCGTTAGCGTCGTGGGACAACACTATTAAGATCTGGGATGGGAGCAGTGGCGCGTATCTGCAGACGCTTGAGGGCCATAGCAATATAATTAGCTCCATAACCTTCTCTCACGACTTAACACGACTAGCGTCAGCGTCGTGGGATAGGACTATCAAGATATGGGATGCGAGCAGCGGCATGTGTCTGCAGACGCTCAAGGGCCATATTGATGTAGTCACTTCTGTGGCCCTCTCACACAACTCGACGCAGCTAGCCTCGGCGTCTGACGACAGGACTGTCAAGATATGGGACATGAACAGCGGCGCGTGTCTGCAGACGCTTGAGGGCCATAGCGATATAATCACCTCTGTGGCCTTCTCTCACGACTCGATGCGGCTAGTCTCAGCGTCTAAAGACAGCGCTGTTAAGATATGGGATGCGAGCAGCGGTGCGTGTCTGCAGACGCTCAACGTTGACGAGCCTCTTCTCAACTTATCATTCGATGCTACTGGCTCGTGTCTCTTTGCCAAAATTGGATCTATCAGTATTAGTGCATCTATGAGTTTTAGTACAGAGGATGTTACAGTACCTCAATGCCCACAGTACCTAGACCTGGGCATTAGCTTAGACAATACATGGATTACACGTAATGGTAAGAACTTGCTCTGGATACCTCCCGAGTATCGACCATCATGCTTATCTGTGTGGGGGGATAGGATTGGCATAGGTGTTAGATCAGGGAGAGTATGGATCTGTAGTACTAACTTTTAAATATTTTCCTAGCTAGTTAGTTGTATGTACTTATGAGCACGTACGAAGAGTCTATTAACTTCGTTTCTTTACATTCTCTTTTCTTTTAATTTATGTTTTACATAGAGAGACAGAGATGCTTAGGATCTATATGCAGTGATTTTGCTACATCGAAGTTTTAGGAGACTTCAACGAAGTTTAACAGTCACGCTCTAATAACATCAAGTTAGTGGTCACGTGCCAGCGCTAACAACATTAACAGAGTTTTCCTAAGCATAACAAGTAGGAACGGGTAGTAAGCTTTGCTTGTTGCGGCGTATAGCAGTTCACACAGTTTCTTTTACCTGCTACATACGAAGGAGCGCGTAACGGGTGTTGCATTGCACAGGCTACATCCGTCAGTCAAATGCAGAGCGTGATCAGCCGCACCTTACCCCGCGCAAATCCCATTCGCACAGCTCCCCACACTGAGGACATGGCAAGGAAGACAGCTTCAACTTGCAGCACTGTTACGGTATCTTTCTCACTGGTTCGATTCTGGGTACAGTACACTATGCCGTCTCCTCTTCTTTTGCTTACCTAGTTGGTAGGTTCAACAACTGACCGGCCACTGTGCCGTATTCCCACTACGGAAGGCTGCCACGTAGGCCATATATACCAAGATCGTACCACATGCACCCGTCACATCACATCCGCACAGAAGTATGCGGCTTTTACGTCGTACTCACAACGGCGAACTCAGCATCACCAACGACATAGTGGACGAGGATGCAATTCCTCCCTATGCGATACTTTCTCACACCTGGGGAGCAGAAGCGGACGAGGTTACCTTCGACGACTTAGCAAGTGGTTCTGGTAAAACAAAGCCTGGCTATAGGAAGGCCCGTTTCTGTGGGGAACAGGCATGGCGAGATGGCCTAGAGCATTTTTGGGTTGACACCTGCTGCATTCATAAGGCAAACAAAGCTGAGCTTTCCCATGCTATTAACTCCATGTTCCGTTGGTACCGCAACGCAAGTCGATGCTACGTCTACTTGGCAGATGTCTCCAGCCGTACCCCTGCGATGGACAAAGAAGAAAGTCATCCGCCGCTGTGGGAATTGGAGTTTCGGCGAAGCAGATGGTTTACTCGGGGTTGGACGCTCCAAGAGCTTTTAGCTCCGGACGTGGTCGAGTTCTTTGCCCACGATTGGGAGAGGCTCGGTGATAAGACGCTGCTGTGCCAAAAAATCCATGAGATCACAGGTATCTCGAAAGCAGCGCTCCAGGGAGCTCCTCTAACCCAGTTTAATGTCGAGGAACGCCTGTCGTGGAACGTACACAGGCATACTAAGCTCGAGGAAGACAGAGTATACTCATTGCTGGGCATCTTCGATGTCTATCTATCTCCTTTCTATGGCGAAGGAGCAAGCAAAGCGCGAGACCGGCTCACGGATCAAATTGACAAGCGAAATCGGTGTATGCAAGACTTGCGTGACACAGATCCGCGTAATGACAAGAAACGCATTGAGGAGACTAAGGGAGGCCTGCTAACGGATTCATACCGCTGGATTCTGGACAATGCCAGCTTTGAGCAATGGCTCAACAAGCCGCAGAGCCGGCTGCTGTGGATCAAGGGTGATCCTGGGAAAGGCAAGACGATGCTGCTCTGCGGCATCATCGACGAGCTGCAAAGTTCGATGCATAGAACTGCTCTTTTATCGTATTTCTTCTGCCAAGCGACCGACTCGCGCATTAACAGTGCTACAGCTGTGCTGCGGGGACTTCTGTACATGCTTGTTAGCGAGCAGCCGTCGCTTGTCTTGCACGTTCGCAAGACGTACGACCATGTGGGCAAAAATTTATTCGAGGACGCAAACGCCTGGGTTGCTCTAACGGAGATATTTACAGACGTGCTACAAGATCCAAACCTAAAAGCTACATATTTAATCATCGATGCGCTAGATGAGTGCGTTATCGGCTTACCGATGCTGCTCAACTTTGTCTCAAAACAGTCATCTGCGTCGTCCCGTATCAAGTGGATTGTCTCTAGCCGCAACTGGCCGGTGATCGAAGAACGGCTAGATCAGGTAGACCACAAAGTAAAGCTGAGCCTAGAGCTAAACACAGAGTCCGTGTCGGCGGCTGTTAGCGTATACATCAAGCAGAAGGTGTCTCAGCTAGCGCAGCACAAAAAGTACGACGAGCAGACTAAAGACGCCGTGCTGAAATATCTAATGACAAATGCGCACGATACTTTCCTCTGGGTAGCGTTGGTGTGTCAGAGCCTTGAAGCGACGTCAAAACGTCACGCGCTAAAGAAGTTAAGCTCGTTTCCGTCTGGACTGGACTCCCTGTACGAGCGGATGATGCAGCAGGTGAGCAAGTCAGACGATGCTGAGCTCTGCAAGCAGTTGCTAGCTTCTCTTGCGCTCGTGTACCAACCGGTCACGCTGCAGGAGCTGACGGTCCTTGTCGAACAGCTAGATGACTTAGTTGACGACACAGAATCGATACGAGAGGTAGTCGGCCTTTGTGGCTCGTTCCTTACCCTGCAAGAAGAGACCGTCTACTTCGTTCATCAGTCGGCCAAAGAATTTCTACTCGCCAACGCAGCTGGAGAAGTGTTCCCGCGTGGAAGAGAGGATGTCCATCACACCATCTTTGCTAGATCACTCCAAAACCTATCAATGACCCTGCATCGAGACATGTACAGCTTAAAAGCACTTGGACACCTTATTGAGGATGTCAGACAGCCAGACCCTAATCCGTTAGCAGCATCGCGTTACTCGTGTGTCTACTGGGTGGACCATCTGTGCGACTCACATCCCATATCTTCAGTGAGCTATGCGGACGATATCCAGGACAACGGCGTTTTGGACGTGTTTCTCAAGGAAAAGTACCTATACTGGCTAGAAACTCTTAGTCTTTGCATGAGTATGCCGAAAGGCGCGCTATCGATGACAAAGCTACTCGCGCTGGTTCAGGTATATTCACAATGGGCACTGTAGTCAAATTGTTTCTGTGCTGACAAAACTAGGGATGTGAAAAGACAACTTTACTTACTGAGCTTGTTTATGATGCGCGCCGATTCCTTATGTACCATAAAGGAGCCATCGAGCGCAGTCCACTTCAAGCATATGCATCTGCGTTATTATTCAGTCCAACAGCGAGCTTGGTGAGAAAGTTATTCCAGCATGAAGAGCCAAAATGGATCACTATCAAGTCGGCTATGGGCGACGGCTGGAGCGCGTGCCTGCAGACGCTCGAGGGTCACAGCAGGTATGTCAACTCAGTGGCCTTCTCACACGACTCAACGCTGCTGGCATCAGCGTCTAGCGACAGGACTGTCAAACTCTGGGATGCGGATAGCGGCGAATGTCTGCAGACCCTCAGGGGCCATAATCACTCTGTCATTTCAGTGACCTTCTCGCACGACTCGGCCTGGCTGGCGTCGGCGTCACATGACAATACGATCAAGATCTGGGATACGAGCAGCGGTGCATGCCTGCAGACGCTCAAGGGCCATAGCAGTGGTGTCATCTCTGTGGCCTTCTCGCACGACTCGGCCCAGTTGGCATCGGCGTCGGGTGACATCACCGTTAGGATCTGGGACGCGAGCAGCGGTGCATGTCTGCAGACGCTCGAAGACCATAGCGACTTTGTCAGCTCAGTGACCTTCTCGCACGACTCGGCCTGGCTGGCGTCGGCGTCACATGACAATACGATCAAGATCTGGGATGCGAGCAGCGGTGCATGCCTGCAGACGCTTAGGGGCCATAGCGATATACTCACCTCTGTGGCCTTCTCTCACGACTCGATGCGGCTAGTCTCAGCGTCTAACGATAGCGCTGTTAAGATATGGGATACGAACAGCGGTGCATGCCTGCAAACACTCAAGGGCCATAGCAGTGGTGTCATCTCTGTGGCCTTCTCGCACGACTCGACCCGGCTGGCATCTGCGTCCGACAATACCATCAAGATCTGGGATGCGAGCAGCGGCGCGTGCCTGCAGACGCTCGAGGGCCATAGCGAGTGGGTTAGCTCAGTAGCCCTCTCACACGACTCAACACGGCTAGTGTCAGCGTCGGGGGATAACACTGTCAAGATCTGGGATGTGCGCAATGACAAGTACATACAGACGCCTAGAGATCATAGCAATGATGTTTATTCAATGACCTTCTCACACGACTCGACACGGCTAGCATCTGGGTCAAAGGACTGCACTATTAAGATCTGGGATGCGAACAGCGGTGCATGCCTGCAAACACTCAAGGGCCATAGCAGTGGTGTCATCTCTGTGGCCTTCTCGCACGACTCGACCCGGCTGGCATCTGGGTCAAAGGACTGCACTATTAAGATCTGGGATGCGAGCAGCGGCGCGTGCCTGCAGACGCTCGAGGGCCATAGAGAGTGGATTAGCTCAGTAGCCCTCTCGCACGACTCAACACGGCTAGCATCTGGGTCAAAGGACTGCACTATTAAGATCTGGGATGCGAGCAACGGCGCCTGCCTGCAGATGCTCGAGGGGCATAACAATCATGTCACGTCAGTGGCCTTCTCGCACGACTCGGCGCAGCTGGCATCTGCGTCGATGGATTGGACTGTGAAAATATGGAATGTTAATAGTGGCGGATGCCTGCAGACACTCAAGGGCCATGGTAGCACGGTCAACTTAATAGCCTTCTCGCACGACTCGACACGGCTGGCGTCGGCGTCGCGTGACAACACTGTCAAAATCTGGAATGCGAGCAGCGGCGCATGCCTGCAGACGCTCGAGGGCCATAGAGAGTGGATTAGCTCAGTAGCCCTCTCACATGACTCAACACGGCTAGCATCAGCGTCGTACGATAACAGGGTCAAAATATGGGATACAAACAACGGCACGTGCTTACAAACCTTAAACATTGGCAGGAAAACATCTAAGTTATCCTTCGATCCTACTAGCTCTTGTCTCTACACTGAGATAGGTACTATCGTTATTCGGAACTCAGAAGTTTCTACTAGCATAGGAGTTATTGCAGAACCTCAACGCCCTACGTATCTAGGCCCAGGTCTTAGTTCCGACAGCATATGGATCAAGCATGCTGGCAACAACATCCTGTGGGTGCCATCAGAGTATCGACCATCATGCTCGTCTGTGTGCGGGACTTTGGTTGGTATAGGTGCTGGATCTGGAAGAGTATGGACTTGCAGAATCGACCTTTAACGACTTTAACAAGCAAGCATTCATTCGTCTTTTCTATACCTTATCTTGTCGTTGTCTCTATTTTTTGGGAAGGGAACGAGGATGCAAACGGATAGGTAAGTTAGACTAGTTATATATCGCTACATCTAAGCATCGAGAGCCTACGAGGGAGCGGCTATCGCTGTCTGGTGTCACAGAAACGAATTCTAGGCATGTAATGCTTCCTTTTGCCTCGTGAGTTGGTATTGTCACTGTACACCACCGCGCTCGTTTTCTAGGTCGATATTAGTGGTGATGAGGGCGGTGAAGAACATCGAGCGAGCGGCCAACGACGATCTCGCACGTTCAGATTCTAAGTATAGCCACGAGATGGATGTGAGCCTGAGCAGAAGCTTTGAGAAGCATGCACTATAGTATAAGCTGTTTCAGCATAGCGTAGTGTATAATGCAGGCCGTTAAATATAATTATAGTAGTGCTCGCTAAACATGCCTAACCCAAAATTACAGTCACGTAGATATCTCCCATCCTTATTTACGAAGGTACCAACCGTTCAAGCAAAAATAGCACTCTACAGGCATTAGCGATTACGGTTTCACCCCTGCGGACAGCATTCTAAAAGTACAGTCGTCATTGGATCGACCATTGACCGATCACGACGACCGCTTTGCAGCGAACATCTCGCGCTAAGCCACATACGAAAGGCGTTGCTGTGCAGAACCGCAGCGTAGCTGCATGTAGGGGTGAAGCCTCAATCGCTAATGCCTGTAGACCCTTTCAAGACAACATCATTCAGTAGATGAATTAGGCATTAAGTATTATGCTAACCTTAGAGGCTTGTTACTATGCCATGCCTGTGGCCAAGTTTAGTTGTTAGGGGGTAAGCGCAATTTTTAGTCTGTAAACATCACGTGCAGGGGGCCCTAACGCGATTTAGAGCGAAGTTACTAATAGGATAATACTGCTAACACGTATTACAAAAGATCTGAGAGGATGGTTAACTAGCGGCGGGTGCGAAGGACTGAGTTTCAGTACTGTTCTTTTGTAGACGAGGCATAGTAACATAGTAATAGTAGTAATGGGTACTGTAGGGTGCCGTACGGAAGTTTATAGGAACGGTACGGAATATAGATTCTCCGATAGCGTTGCACGAGAACGCACGAACAGAAAATACCAAGTTTGTACCCCCGTTTTAACATCATGTAAAAGTCGTACAGAAAAATGGAATACAGGATTAGATTCTAGCAGTATTAACGATTTATTTTGTACTAACTTTAGGTCCTGTAAGTAGGTAGTTGTCCAGTTTGGTTTTGTGTGTTTATCTTATTAATTAATGTAACGGCGCAGGCAAGACTACTCGGATCAGTATCGGCAGTAGTGTCACTCAGAGGTATATGGGAGTGCGTGGGATATCAAACGAGCCTTGATTCGAATAGACACCTATAGGCCTTGTACGAAAGGATACCAAAAGTCTACAGAGCTAGCTACAGGGAGTGTCTTATTATATACTTATCTTAGTCTGATCCGAATTGGATCCGACCTCACAACGAGTGGTTAATGAAGAGGGCGGCGAATACTACCTCCGATCCGGTTCTGGATTGGTCCGATACTTGGCGAAGTTGTAACATCGTTACACATTAGCTTCTAGAGCTCTTCTCTAAGTTCTTTACTAAATATCTCGCGAGCTACTACTGGGCTAAACTACTGTTAAGATTCAATACGTAGCTAGTTAAACTCTGAGACGTAGTTATGTATTAGCTATCCTCCTTGCTTTAAGTGCCGAAGCTTATTTAGCGCTCGTTACTATTAGTGTACGTCTTGGAAATAGATGTCTATATGCTCTTATAGACCGATAGTTATTCGCTTTTTATTCTTAAGTACTTAAGAGAGAAGGATCTAGTTTGCCTTGTCCTTCGTTCGGCTGAGCACGTATTAGACCTTCGCGTTCTCTGTTAGAAATATAGTATAGTTATAATTTAGCTTTCGTACTTAAATTTCTAGCCTAGGTAGTTATTACGTATCCTATTAAAACGCTCTAGGTTAGAGAACTTATTCTTGCGGGTCGCTAGCTCGGCGACTAGTGTTAATAGTAGTAGAGGGGTGTTGGTGTTACACGGGGTATGGGTCTATACTTCTCTATCCTGGTCCGCACTAAGGCAGGTGAGTATTACGTTAGTGTTCCGTGAGGCTTGTCTGGCGATACAGTGGAGTTGGCGTGCTTAAGGAGGGTTTGACAAGACTAATCTATTCGATAGACTAACTTGTGACAATCTTGTTAAGTAAATTATTATTATTATTATTTTGGTTTTACGTCCTGTCTCAGCCGGTGGGCTATATAAGACGTGCAGGCTAGGCCCGCAAGTATCTACGTAGTGCTATCACTTTGGTGTAGGTGGGGGAGGGGGCTATCTAAATCGAGGTGAGGCTCGTAGCCTAGTCTAGAGGGAGGTAGAAGGGGGTCTTGCGGGTAAAAGAGAGAGGTAGGGTGGGTGTAGGGCGAGGCCACCTAGTATAGGTGTTGCCCTAGTTCTCGAGGTTTCCTTTGTGCCAGGCCTGTGTTGCAGCCCTAGTTTCTTCAATAAAGGCAATAGTAGCCTGTATGCCTACGCTCGTGTTTAGCAGGAAGGCTAGCGATAGGGGGTCCTTGCTCGCCTCCTGCATCTTTATCCTAGCCTCCTTATATAGCGTACAGCTAAGGAGGATATGGGTAGGATCTTGAGTAGCTCTATAGTTGCAGGGGCAAACTTTAGAGTCTACTTTGTCTCGCGTAAAGAGAAAGTCTCTTAGGTAACAGTGGCCTAGCTTAAGT
>NW_006911918.1:0-23735 GCF_000338995.1 Bipolaris sorokiniana ND90Pr
AGTTCTGCTTTGAGTACTGAATCTAAGCGTAGCTCCTCTAAATGGTGAGAAGTTGCTCCTAGTGCGTATTTCTGGCGAGAAGTTTGCCTGCCGTTTATTTGGTGGGAGGATTGGTATTTTAACTACGCTAGGTATAGTAGTCTGCGTAGGCGTCGCTGGTTCCGTGGTTTCCATATCTATCTCATTCTGGATCTGAGCTTCGATTTCTGCTCTCGCCTGGGTGCCTGGCACGTGTACGTCGATAGTATCACTATCGGGTGGCATTTTGATTACTAATCCACCTGGTCTGTGTGTTTTTCGGTGAAAAATAAGACGTGTCTAAAGTGATCACTTTAACAGCCTATAGCTCCACAGCGCGTGGCGTGCACGCTTTAAAGGTGATTGTAATCGATTTCTCGCGAGGGGTTTATATATATTTGACTAAAATTACACCTATTCTAGAAAACTCGAAGTTGTCTGCAGTTGTGTATGGGTGTGCTGAGACAAGGCCTATAGGTGTCTATTTAAATTAAGGTTTTTTTGATGTCTTACGCACTCTTATATGCCTTTGAGTGACACTACCGCCGGTACTAAACCGACTAGTCTTGCCTGCGCCGTTACAGCTATAGGATGCCGTTGCTGCGCACGCTAATTACGTCACCTTATAAGATGCGTTATCTAGTTGCACTGCGCACTGCCCAACGAGATACACATTGACCTAAAATGTGTTATATTAAACATAATTTTTATGCCTCACTATGGCCGCTAGAGTTGATAACAAGATCTACCTCTTAGTCCCTAATCGAGTTATTTCATCCTTTATCAATCTCGTATAATAGAACGATGCACTAGTAGAATAGATTAGAAAAAGGAAGATAAATAGTCTAATTACAAACAGGCCGAATTACACCTAGGTTTTGCTAGTAATTCGTAGTCTATTCACCCTCTAATGACTAAGTATAGGCTATCTCTACTAAGGTAGAGTCCCTAATATAAGTAGCGCTAGATATTCTATTATCTAGCACCTTCCTCCAGATTGAAGACTCCAGTCGGATGGTAGAGTCTGAGTTCCACCAAGGCTAAGACCACAGGATCCTGTAGCCCGAACAAGCCAATTAGCGCCATTTGCCGCAACAAAGGCTTGACCTCCAGCTGGAACACAGCCAGTCCCCACAACAGCCTGGTTACTATTCAGGATGTTGGCGACGCAGTTGGCTGAAACAGAGGCGACGGAGAGGAGAACAGTGACGAGTATAGTGTTAATAGGCGTCATTTTCTAACAATAAATTAGTAGCGGTAATATAAATACTGCTACAGATCCGTTACTATGAATTAAGCTTTTGTCTGAAGCTAAGGTTCTAGTTGTTAAGTTAGTTATTACGTAAGAAATATAGACAGTGGGAAATACTATACCAAAGAGTTGCTGTAGTAATAGAGTTCAAGAAGATTGTAGGCTGGATGTGATGGTAGAAGGATTCCTGAGATAGAAGGCAGTTTATATAGATGAAGAATAGCTGTTTCTTTACTTGACTAAATAGAGACAACACTTCTAAAAGTAGTCTAGGCACTCGAACAGAGTAAGATAGAAAAGGGAATTCTTGTTATGGCCGCTGTGAATATACGTAAGCTCAGAGTAAAAAGTATTGAGTAGATAGATTAAAGTACAATAGAACATTCTTAGTGAAAAAGCAGCTGTATAAAAATTGGATTTGGTTATTCGAGTTCCTAAGCTGACATAAAATTTAAATGAATCCCTGCCAAAGTCAGCTCCTAGGAGCTGGTTCTTATAATAAGCTAGTACATTCTGGTAAATTCCCGTACTATCCGGCGTTCATCCCCTAATCTTGTAACGATGGTTACAACCTCACCAAGCATCAGACCCATCCCGGAGCCGGATCGGAGGAAGTATCAGCCGCCCTCTCATCAGCTATGCAGTCCTAGTCGGATCCGATTCGGATCCGACCAGGACAGGTATATATAGAGACACTCCCTGTAGCTAGCTCTGTAGACTTTTGATATCCTTTCGTACAAGGCCTATAGGTGTCTATTCGAATCAAGGCTCGTTTGATGTCCCACGCACTCCCACATGCCTCTGAGTGACACTACTGCCGATACCGATCCGAGTAGTCTTGCCTGCGCCGTTACAATTACCCGTGTTGGCATAACTTACCTAGTTATTGAATAATAATCGTTTAGAAAAGACAACCTTTTGGATTTGGACATTTTTTTGTCACCCCACTGTACTAGTATTATAGTACAATACTTCTACTACTAACTCACTTCTTCTTACATAGTATACCTATATCATATCACTTCCTAGAAAATTACACAACTAAATAAGCAAAAATAAATAAACAAAAACAAACAAACTCTCGTCTCTTTCTCTTTCTCCCTACCCCCTAGTCTCTTGAGTATCCATGCTACCTTAGCAAATTCTAATAATGCTTCTCTTCCCAGAACTCTCTATACAACTCCTGCCAAATCCCGTTACTCGCCCAACTATCCGCCCCTGTCTCCCATACTGGGTCGTCCCTAAGCTGCTCCTGCCACATACCCTTCATCTCATTTTGCCCTTCCTCTCCTCCTCTATCCCACTCCTCGTGTATCTTGTTAGCATCTTCGTAAATCTTACCTTCCTTCTCAGCTAGCTTAACCCTACAACCTTCCAACTCTGCTTGTACAGCTGCCGGGAGTAGCTTCATACACTCCTCTACTATCCGATCCTGGTTGTGGAACTCCGCGGCATGCATCGTCCACTCTCCCGCTTTTTGAAAATACCCATCGCACCCAGCTAATGGACAAGAGAAAGGGCTGTCCTTGATCCCCTCAAAATGCCACCGATCTAATGCCTCTACTACAACTGGCCATAACCCTAATTGTTCTAAGAAAATAAGCGATCCTCTATACTGGAACTCGTAAAAACGTCCAACTGGGCCTGAAAACTTCTTAGACGGCACAAGGACTGCCTTCCAGTCTTGCCCAACCCTGTTCTTCTCCCACAACCCGTCTGGACAGACTTGGTACACTGCTCTTTGCCACTTCTGCGTACATAGCCTGCTTGCGTCTATGCTAGCTGCAATATTGGCTTTCTCGGCAACAAACGCAGACGCTACAACTCTTGCCGGCGACAATTCCACCAGAAGCTGTACTCCCCTGGGAATGCAGTGCGTCTCTTTTCTATTCGATAGTGGCGTCCAAGTCCGATTAATAATCACATTTTTAGCCCTTGGACATCTCTTTTCAAAGATCTCCCAGAACCTTGCGATTTGATCTTGCCGAACCTCCACTGTTTCATCGCCTGACGGGCAGATAATATCATCTACCCCAAAGTCATAATCGATCTGGATGTTTTCCGCTTTAGCTACAAAGCCTAGATCGTTATGAGTATAGCCAGCGTAGCCCCCATTAAGGAGCCAATGTGCCTCAATAACAAAGTACACGCCTGGATAAGCCCAAAAGAGCTTACTAGCTTCTTTTCGGAGACTAGAAGACACTCTCATAAGTTGAAAGAGAGTAGAAGCAGAGCAAAAGGTAAGAACGCGAAGTTGAAGCTCCGCTGGTAGCGTATTGAATCGCAAAAGTTGCTGATTCTGGCACGAGGAATCAGTGACAGTGCTACTAGATTGGACGTAAAAACCGAACGGTGTTCTTTCTTCTCCATCTAATGTCATGTACACGTTGTGTCTTAGTGCGTTTGTCCAGGGCGGGTGCGCCAGTGTGGCGAGAAAATTGCAGATAAACTCCGGTAGCATAGCTGCGTGATAGCGTTGATAAAATAGGTAGGTGCTGCCCAGTAGTATATCTGATATCAGTCTTCTTCTTCTTCTTCTTCTTCCTGTTCGTTTAGTAGCTTTTGGCGTAGAGTTAGTGAAGTAGGCAGTGTTAGTTATCAGACACGCTAGTTGCGGCGTTAACGCTGAGTTTTTATCTGCTTTGTCTTGGCAAGACGCTAGACACCAGAATAGTTGTTAAAGCCGTAGCATTGCAGCAGTACCTGCAGGTTCTAAACCTACGTCGCCCCCTCTTGTCCTCTTATCTTAAATAGGCTAGTAACTTGCTATCTTTAACTCTATTTTCTTATTCACTCTTAACTTAGTAAAGTTTGTAGTATTAACTACTTGTAAAGATTATTTTATAAGAGTATATAACTACCAGTCATGGGCAATAAGTTTCACCTCGGTTAGCTCCACCGCCCCACCAATACCAATCTAATCTACTTTTTTGAATGCCAACCACCAACGCTACACCACGCCAATTCGGCCGTGAGCTATCTCAAAATGTGCGCCGTGGCCGAAATATGACAGTGGATGAACGTAATATTGCTATCGGGATGCTGCACGAGGGCGCAAGCTACAAAGATATAGCAGCGCGCTTCAACCGCGATCCATCCACCATTCGTCAGCTATACAATAAGCTCCACCAGACTGGATCAGTACAGGATAAACCTCGCTCTGGCCGTCCACAGATACTTTCACGTCACCAGCAGAAGCTAATATATCGTGCTGCACGAGCTGATCCAAAAATACTATACGAAGACCTTGCTAAAGTCGCTATCTTTGTGCACCTAGATGGTACCTCTTC
The DNA here is from genome assembly GCF_000338995.1 of Bipolaris sorokiniana ND90Pr. Lineage (NCBI taxonomy): Eukaryota > Fungi > Ascomycota > Dothideomycetes > Pleosporales > Pleosporaceae > Bipolaris > Bipolaris sorokiniana. The sequence continues at coordinate 4,561 of NW_006911918.1, forward strand.
GAAGCCTCCTAGCCGCCGAACATTATATACAGTCCTCAAACGTCGAAAATTAACTAAGCACCGCTGCAAAAAACGACCTAAGCTGACCCCTAAGCATGCTCGTGGGCGCTATAAATTCGCATGCCAGTATCGGAGTTTTCCTTGGCATCGGCGCACGGTCAAGTTCTCAGATGAGTGCTCAGTTCAGAAGGGATCTGGTGGCACACAAGAGTGGTGTTTTCGATATCCAGAAGAGAAATGGAAGCATAGGATGCTAACAGAGGCTCGTGCTAGCCAGGGCCCGCAGCAAATGGTGTGGGGGGCTATATGGGTGGATGAACGCGGCCGGGGGCGACGCAGTCCTCTCGTGATCATGGATAGGGATCCTAATGCTCCCCGCGGTGGCTATACCGGCCAAAGTTACATCCAAACCCTTGAAAGAGGTCTCCCACCTCACTGGCGGCCCTCGCAGCTTTTTATACATGATAACGCGCGCATACATACCGCTCATAGTGTACGCAACTTCCTCACCACCCACCAGATTATACCACTTAGCTGGCCAGCTTACTCACCAGATCTTAACCCTATTGAGCACCTCTGGTGGGTCCTTAAACGAAACATGCACCGATTCTATCTAGAATAAAATAATTACAGCCAAACTCAGGAACAGTGGGATGGTTTTTGTAGGGCTCTAAGAGAGTGCTGGCGTAGGATACCAAGCAGCCAAATCAAATCACTGATTAGGTCAATGCCTCGCCGCCTCCGCGCCTGCCGCCAAGCACGAGGCTGGCAAACTAAATACTAGTATACGAGAATCAATTCTATTTTTCAGATTTAAAAAATGCAGTTTTGGTGGAGTTATTGGTGGCGGGAGCACTGGCACTAACTTTTGGTGATGGTGGGGTTTCGGCTAGCGAGGCCGAACTTATGTCCTAGTACTGTAGCTAATGAGCGAGCTGCAGTTCAGGCCCCCACACTCACCTGCGTCTGCAGCGATCTCCACTAAACGTCAACAGCCCGTCTCAGCCCGCCTCAGCCCTGCTGCAGTGCTGCTCGTCGTCAGGCTGAGCGACTACTACACTGTCAAGCTCCTAGACCATGACTTCACCTTCAACACACTGCCGGTGAGACACTGCAGTCACTTTCGTCTCGACCCCCCGCAACGACCGCACATGGCGCGCCAGCTGCGCCGCGAAGACTATACGGTGGGATGGGTGTGCGCACTGCCCGTCGAGCTAGCGGTCGCGCAGGAGATGCTCGACGAGGAGCACGACACACCCCCGTACAACGCCCATGACACAAACCTCTACACCTGCGGACGCATCGGCGAGCACAATGTTGTCATCGCCTGCTTGCCTGAAGGCCAAACGGGCACCAACTCGGCTGCAGCAGTCGCAGCGCAGCTGAAGTCGACCTTCTCGTCGACACGGCTTGGGCTGATGGTGGGCATAGGCGGCGGCGTGCCGAGCGAGGAAGCAGACGTGCGACTTGGGGACGTGGTGGTGAGCAAGCCGCACAAGATGCACGGCGGAGTGGTGCAGTACGACTCGGGCAAGGCTACGCCGAGTGGGTTCGAGCGGACCGGAGCGCTTAACATACCACCGACGGTACTACTAAACGCGATTGCAAATCTGCGGGCTAAGCAGATGAGAGGGAGGGACAAGTTATTGGAGTATCTGTCAAAGCTCAACAGCTTGCCAGACTTCACGCGAGAAGCTGCAGGCCTAGACGCTCTTTACGACGCGACATACAACCACAAGGGAGGAGCGACATGCAAACAGTGCGATGTGAATTACTTAGTAGCTCGGGAGTCGCGGAGGCAAAATGTCATGGTGCACCACGGGACTATTGCGTCCGGTAACCAGGTGATGCGGAGCGCTGCCGAGAGAGATAGGGTCAGCGCAGAGCTCGGCGGGGTCTTATGCTTTGAGATGGAGGCAGCGGGACTAATGAACAGCTTCCCGTGTCTGGTCATCCGCGGCATCTGCGACTACGCGGACTCGCATAAGAATAAATGTTGGCAACCATATGCGGCAGCGACGGCGGCAGCGTACGCGAAAGAGGTACTGTCGGTGATACCGCCAGCGGAGGTGGCCAAGTCATGCACAGTGGAAGAGGCTACCCGATTCGCATACAGTTAGTGACGTTCTGTTCTCCAACTGCTACTTAGCTAGCTAGTACTGATGCCCTTACTCTCAAAGAACACACCTCTGAACGCCCCCTGAGTCCTGATGCTAAACGTAGGAGGACCGAAAAGTCAGAAGATTTAGAGATTAACGTCCCAAAGTGAGTCATGCATGCCATCTTGTTAGTTCCAATTGTAGTGCTCTACTAATAACTAAAGCTTCCAGAACTTCACTTTGGCAAACGGATCACAGATAAAGCGAGTGACTAGGAGTAAGACGTGCTACCAAGCTCCTTACCAGTAGAGTGTGAGCGCGCTAACAACGTTATAGTGCCTGCACAACTCTCGTCTCAGCAAAAAGGTGGGGAAACTTGGGTAAATAACACAATGGAATACTGACTTAGTTTAGATTGCCTTAGATCGCTTTCTTTCCCCGAGCAAGAGTACCGGTTCGATGACATCCATACCGCGGTAGATACCTGCGAATGGCTTTCTGAAGATGTAGGGTACCAAGCCTGGGCGAGAGGAACTTCAGGACTCTTCTGGATTAAAGGAGATCCTGGCACGGGCAAGTCTGTGCTTATGAAGCATAGCGTTAAGAGAATACGTGAGCGCAGTCCTAACGACCTTGTTATCTATTTCTTTTTCCATGGCCAAGGGACGCCCCTGCAGAAGACATTATTAGGGCTATTCCGTGCGCTGTTAGCCTCGATGCTCGAACACTTCCCAGAACACCTTACTCAGATGACTGCCAAATTTTCAGAGAAAGAGAAACGATACGGGGGACATACCGGAGGTGCATGGGAATGGACCGAGAGTGAACTTAAAGAAGTTTTGTCTAGTTTACTAACTAATGATACACACCTTCAGCGCATTGTCATCTTTATCGACGCACTAGACGAATGCGGAGAAGGCCCTGCAAAGAGCCTGTTAGCATATTTTCAAGACCTCACATACCAGACAAAAAGTGAACATGCGTACTTCAAAGTATGTCTCTCCTCCAGACACTACCCAATCCTTGCACTTGATACCATACCCTCGGTACAAGTGGAGAACATGAATGGTCAAGACGTGCAATGGTATGTTCAGAAGCAGTTGAGAAACATTAGGCCAGAGTCAAAGCGCAGGCAAATTGAGGCCGAGATTCTATCGAAATTCAATGGTGGATTTCAATGGGTGTTTCTTGTGACTAATACAATAGTCGAAAAGAATTTGGTTGGCATTAGAGCAGAGAAGCTCCTCGAAGAACTTGCCACCTGTCCGCAGACTCTTAGTAAAACGTACGAAGCAATTCTTAATGGGGTTCTACCAACCGACCAACATCAAATGACAAAGATCTTCCAGTGGGTCCTGTTCGCCGAAAGGCCCCTGTCTGCTCAAGAGCTTCGGGATGCGCTTGCTGCCGATAGAGACATGAGTCATAGGACCGTTTCTGATCTTCGAGCCTATGAAGGTTGGTCTGATACTTTAGCCGACTTCGAAAGATACGTCAAACATATCTCTAGAGGTCTGATCCGCTTCCAAAGCCGCGAGGTGTGGGAGCAATACGATCTCAATGGAGAAGACTCAGACCGTGAGGCTCAGCTTATACACCAATCAGTGGCCGACTTTCTAATACAGGAGGTTGTCAATATTTTTGGCCATCATCTACCCACAGCACTGTCATTGGCAGGTTCCAGTCACCTCCAGATATCGAGATCTTGTCTTCGATACATGACCTTGGAAGATATATTAGAGAGCGCTCATCTTTCGAGAGGTATCATTTCATCAAGGTTCCCGTTAGCACCGTACGCCGTACGATTTTTGTTTGCGCACATCAAGAAAATTGAAGAAGAAGGGATCCTCCAATCTGACCTCCTCTCTGCAATGCAATGGACGCCGAAATCTAAGATCATGTGCAAGCTTGCCACACTGTGGAGGGCTTTGGATCCAGACAGCATACACACGCCTCTGGGGTGGCCCTTCGTCGGGGCGACGGCTTTGCATGTCTTGGTGGCCTTTGGATCTATGAGCGCTGTCAATGTACTTCTAGAGTCAGGCTGCGAGGAGATGGAAATCAGGGACGCCGACGGAAACACACCACTGATGCTCGCCATCAGAGAGGGCCATCAGGATATTGCTTTAGTACTGCTAGATCGAATAGTCGAATGCGAAGGCCAACATAGACAGCATGATTCTGACGGCGAGCGCGGAGTTACACCCCTTTTAGTGGCACGTGCTGCGGGCATCAACGCGCAGAACAACGATGGTGACACAGTACTCGATATTGCTCTGGAGCAAAAAATGGATGGTGTCATCTTCACACTTATCGAAGCGGGTGCTAACCTAGAATACCTTGGACGAGAGACTGCGCTAGTGGCTTATGCTATCAGCAGCAGGAACACAAAACTTCTGTCAATATTGATTGAGAAGAAACTGAACCTTGATGGTACTGTGTTCTTCGCACTCAAAGACCGGCTGCCTCAGCGAGACCTTGTTTTGGAAGGCATCGTCTCTCAGCTACTTGGCGCTGGAGCTAACACAACTAGATCTGACCTAAATGATCGTTCAGAACCGGAACACCATGATGATGAAGAAAACGAGGACGATGGTTGGTATGATGACGATGCGCTGGGGTTGGCATCTAGGAGAGGTCTGACTAGCGTAGTCGAGATGCTTTTGGATCACGGTGCACCAGCGGCCTTACAGAATCGTTACGGTGAATGTCCGCTATTGCTCGCAACAATAAATGACCACGAAGATATTGTTCGGAAGTTGCTCCTGACAGCGCCATCATCAGTCGAGATGGAAAATCATGATGGTTATACAGCTTTGAGAATAGCACTCGAGGTTGATATGGCAGGGATCACAAAGCTTCTGCTCGAAGAGGGAAGATTTTCAGCTGGCAACTTACTCTTGGAAGAGTGCTTCGTGGATTCTGCCCAAAACGGAGCGACTGATATTCTTGAAATCATACTGCAGCGCGAGCTTGTAGATCCTGATTTGAAACACCACAATGGAAAAACACCACTGTTCTGGGTGGCACAGAACGGGCACGAGGCGGTAGTTAAGCAGCTGCTCGACACAGACAAGGTCGACGTCAATGCAAAAACTAGTAACGGTTGGACGCCGCTGTTGTGGGCGGCGCAGAACGGACATGAGGCGGTGGTTAAGCAGCTGCTCGATACAGGCAAAGTCGATCCGGATGCTAAGGACGAGAACGGATGGACGCCGCTAATATGGGCGATACAAAACGGACATGAAGCGGTGGTCAAGCAGCTACTTGATATAGGCAAAGCTGATCCTGATGCTAAGGACGAGAATGGATGGACGCCGCTATTCTGGGCGGTACAGAGCGGACATGAGATAGTAGTTAAGCAGCTGCTCGACAAAGGTAAAGTTGATCCTGATGCTAAGGACAAGAATGGATGGACGCCGCTAATATGGGCGATACAAAACGGACATGAAGCGGTGGTCAAGCAGCTACTTGATATAGGCAAAGCTGATCCTGATGCTAAGGACGAGAATGGATGGGCGCCGCTTTTCTGGGCGGCACAGAAAGGACACCAAGCTATAGCCAAGCAGCTGCTCGATACAGGCAAAGTCGATCCTAATGCTAAGGACAAGAATGGATTAACGCTGCTGTTGTTAGCGGCACAGGATGGACACGAGGCGATGGTTAAACAGCTGCTTGACATAGGCAAAGTCGATCCTAATGCTAAGGACAAGAATGGATGGACGCCACTATTATAGGTGACACAAAACGGACTCGAAGTAGTGTTTAAGCAGCTGCTCGACACAGAAAAAGTCGACGTAAATGCGAAAACTAGTGATGGTTAGATGTCGCTGTTGTTTGCAGCAAAGAGGCGAAATATAATTATGCTCCGTTCACCCTTTAACACAGGTAGAGCCAATGCTGATGCTCGTGGCCCCTACGAATATACACCACTCTGGTGGGCTGTTTCGAACGGGCATGTGGCAGTGGTTCAGCTGCTCCTTGACATTGATGGCATAGATGTCAATGCGAAAGACACAAACGGATCGACGCCGTTGTTGTGGGCTGTACAAAATAAATACCGGGGCATGGTCACATTACTGCTCGCGACAGGAAAGCTCGATTTGTCTATTGAAAACAGAGATCGATGGACACCTTTAGCGTGGGCAAAACAAAACAATCAAACCCCTATGGTGGAGCTACTACAAACATATCATCAAAGCTTCACGATTATATCGTAATGCAATATGCGCTCATCATGGCATACGAAACAGACGATCAGGCGAGAAAAGAGGTAAGTAAAGCTGCTGGAGGAATATGCAGACGACGATTGCAGGCGCACGTACTCAATGCTCTGCGCTTCTGATGGTGCTTCACAGAGCACCTTTAGACCCACGTCTTTACTAATAACTGGCCGAACCTAGCGTCGCGTTAGCCTTGGAGCACGCTCTTCCCATACTAGTCTCACCATTGCTGATCATAAGGAAGCAGCGTCTCCTAGAGCCGTCAGACGAGGGTCTAGAGGCGACAGGAAGCGGCAACCAAGGGTGGAGAAGTGAAAGAAAAAAAGATGTTAATCGAGGTGGAAAGAGCGGTATAGCGGCACGAGCAGCCAGGCTGAAATGCAAGGCTGAGACAAGGCTGGGCGTTGTGAGCGTTGGCTATCGTAGCGCTGCGTCGCACCGCCCTCACCTGCATTAAGCTGGTTGGCTTGCGCTGACTTGCGTGGCAGTAAGCTGTTATGATTGCAAGCTACAAATAGTTAGTTTGTGCTACTTATGGACACTATGGCTTCGGTCTTCTGAGATGCATTTATTGAGAAAAAATAAATTCCGATATTTATTAAGACTAGTAAGTAAAGCAGATAATCAAAATAGCAACCACGGGTACCCATTCTTAGCTCCACTCATTGACACCGCCACGCCCGCCTATCAATACCGTCACATAGCGTCAACACGAGCGACATGTTTGCGACACCGTAAAGTCTTATCCCTATCCCATTGGACACCTAGCGCTTTACCGTAAAACTAAAGAACTATACCTATCTACTCCTTGCTCTCCTTTGACTACACCCTCTCTGTAAACTCCCTCTACTAATTGGTTGGATGTCTGGCTTTTGAAGCCTCTTTAATGCGGACTATATCTTCTCGAAGCTACTACGTAGTCTAACTAAAGTTCTATCTCTATATATCTTTATAGATTTCTTTAGGTGGATGGTTAAAGAAAGCTATTATAAGGTTAAGAGACGTGGTAGCCTTGATTGGTAGTAGATAGAGTAAAGATGGGGACAAAAGCTACGAGAGGAAGTTCGATATTATGTTAAAAAGAGATCGAGTTCAAATGAATACCCAGTGGTGATGAGATGGGTAGGACGGACGGGAGACGATATGGCGAATTTATAGGTATTAGAGCGCTTTGCTACACTATGTGGCCAGTGTCCTTATTATACCTATAGTTCGTTGTGCTGCTGTCTTATCGTAACCATAGTTCGCTGTTCTACTACCTTCGTCGCGACCGTAATTTAGTTGTCGTACCTAATAGAGGTGTGCCTAATAGGCATATACTCGGTAAGAGGTTTTTAGTAGTAGTATTAAATTATTTCCTAAGGTTCAAAATAGAGTCTTACTAACAATCACCTAAATGCTTTTACAATAACTAAAGTACTAAGCTGTACATAAGCAGATAGAACAGCCTCTAGCTATAGTTTTATATAACTAACGGCTGATGCAGGACTATAATGCAATAATAACAATAAGCATAGAACTATACAAACTCTGCAGGGTTAAAGTCTGTAAAGTCGCTATGAAATCTAGCATTAAGGTCCTAATTAACTTCAATCCTACGAGGGATTAAGAATAGGAACTCTTTCTGTTAGTTAGAACAATTATACTTATTAGAAGCCCAGTCTCCTGTTTCAAAGCTATGGTAATAAACGCTTAGATATGGCTTGTTCTTTCGGTAAGAAAATGAAATACTTGCATGAACATAATTCATGTGATCATGCTCTTCATTTGGACTGTATATTTTATGATCTGTTAGTAATTTGTGGCACTATAATATTTAGAAGTTTAAGAGAAAAACGGCACACTTACTAATACGCTTTCAAGCTGTTCTTGTACTTCTTAGCCATCTCAGTCCAGCCGTGTCGTTGGAAGAAGATCGTTAGCGCATCAGCGATGGCCATGTCATTCATTCCAAAGACCCAAAAGTATATCTGTGGCATGGGAACAGCGTGATCTGGGTGGAGAGTGTAATTTGCCATAGTTGGCAATAATTCGTTCGACGAACTACCCAAAGGCTGATATCCCTTAGGGTATTTTCGTACACCCTCTGGAATCTTGAGAAGCTCCCAAAGCTCCTGAATTAGATCCAAACCAGCTAGAGTTGTTGGATCAGCGCGGCGACCACCGAGCGTCCACATGTCACTAATAGCAGCCAAAGAGACAACTTGCTCTGAAACGTAAATCTTGATCCGTGACTTAGTTGGCTTCAAAAGATCGCACGATAGCAGCCGCGGGAACAAATTTCCATCAGGCGCACGAGAGTCAATGTACTCCTCCAGCATGTCTAGTCCAGCGGCTATGTTGGCTTGGCGCTTTGCCAACATGCGGACAGAGCCGAACATCAGCTCGTTGACTGACTTTCCGGTAACGAGTGCTTTTAGTGCGGCGTAGAAGTAGACCTTGACTTTAAATTTGTCGCCTTTGAGGTCCAAGGCCAATATGTTCTGCGACATAATATCTGTGGGTGCCAGATGTTTGTCGCGTAGAAGATTAGACTCGGTTTCGTTGAGGGTCAACTCGTTTTTGAAGTAGCGAAAGTATTCAGTATCTATTGTGGGGTCCAAGGAGACGAGTCCTTTAATGGCGTCCCAAACAGCATGAGTATTGAAAGGGTCGGCAGTAGTGCCTGTCAGATTGTTGATAGGCTCAAATGAATATTTGACAGCCGAATCATTGCAGTTTAGACCGGGTTCAATAGGCGATCCATAGGTGTTGATAATGCTCATCCATCGATCATGGCTATTTGTAGGATAGACCCCTAGGAATGGAATCACATACTTTAAAAATATGTGAAGTTGTTTGTACTGGCTGCTTGCGTCATAATTGGCCGTATTGAGCATCTCAGCAATCATTGGGCCCACGCTGTGCCACCAGAGACGCTGATCTTCGTTGCATGTGTGTGCCAGTTTGCTCAATTTTTCAAAAATTTGATGATGTGACGCATTCTCAACCTGCAGATCGAGTGGAGCCATTGTATGGAGGTTTAAGATATCAAGGGGTAAAGGACTTAGCGGGCAAGTAATAATCCAGATTGAATAAACAATCAAATTCTCCTTCTTGTTTTACCGTGATATCTCGGCTTCTTATACTTCTAGCCTTTCCAGATATTCTACATCTCCCGCTCTCTCGGCCCTACTCTCTTACTTGTTGTTAGGATCTTAATCCTAATGAAGTATCCGGCACAAAAGATAGCCGAGCCCGAGTGCAGGCTTACTAAACGGGTATCTCCCGATGTACTTGACGGTGCGAACAAGTATAGCATACGAAGGGAGCAAGTAAAGCGATCTCGGCGAGACTCATCTCCGAAGCTGCATCCGCATATCAGCTTACCATTTCCTCTACTCACAGCGATACAATCTGCGGTATACCATGACCCACTTCCCCGACGTGCCATGCAGGGGTTTTGGTACTATGAACAATTAGATTGGGTCGGCGCAAAGTCTATACAGGTATGGGTTCATGGTACGGCTTAGCGATCCCATGGTAAGCTGACATGCCGCCTGCTCCGAAGCTCCCCTGCGCCCGCCTCTGAAGTGGCTCTTGCTACGTGAAGTTTGGAAAATGCATACAGCGAGGTTCTGGCAACGTTTCTCTCGAAACATTAAAAGGAAAACAGGCTACTATAATGAGAAATCGCACTAACACCCAAATTAGCCCATATTCGGTGTCTTAGAAGGAAGATTGCAGTCTATAGCTGCCATTGAGTGCCTAGAAACCACTAAGTACGTATACAAGGATCTCCCATCAAAACAAGCGGGTATACAGTTTCATAGAGAACTTACAACCTGTCTTGTGATGACTTTGCAACATAGTGCATACCGCCAAACACCTAAATTCACAATTCTAACTCTTCTTGCTATACTATCAGGATCTAACTTATTTAACATATTGTGCAGCGCAGATTTCCTAGCAAGAGAAGGCTAAATGATAAACGAAGCAGACAGTGTATATATTCCAATCATCTATGCGCAAAAAACTGCGCTCAGCTACTGGCACTTTCTTATTAAGACTTGTCCGAAAGTTCTCGTTGACAGGTGACAATTTTGAACGACTCTAAGAATAGAAATGTAATAGTAGATCAAACCACATCGAAAACATCTAGTGCTTAAACTTCTTATAATCTCCATACATTCTAGTCGGCAATTGCCCTTTGTAGTTTGTTCCGCTAGGGCAGTTGTTGCGCTACGGGTGGATGCACATTACTAATATGTATAATCCCCGATAGACTAGTACTCGAGTTTAGGGCCCCTGCGCTAAGCAGTTTCGAATTCTCCTTTAGGCAATCGCCGCTCGGTGGTGAAGTCCGGTAATGCTAGCTAGTACTTTCTGTTAAAGCTCTAACTAACAACAGCCTATAAACGTAGCCGCGATATGGAGCTATCGAACAGGCCCTTAGCCGGCAATTTGGAAGTGGCAAGGAATAAGGGGGACTTGGGGTAGGGCATCCTCGCAGGACATTAGCACCCAATCAGATTATACAGGGACCTCGGGCACTTTTCAATAATCTTTGGAAGTTTAGTGAAATAAGTATAAATAAACACTGTCTTCACGTTGCCCGGTCGCATTAGGATATTTGACGAAGATTTTACGACTGAACAGTCTCTGTTATCAGTATTGACTTAATTTATCTTATTACAATTATTACCTTACCTCCCGTCTGGCGCTTCTTCAGTTATGGCTCTACCTGAAGTCACAAATGCTATCGATGGCTCAACCATATCCCTTTCAGAGCTTGAGGAGATACAAAAACGATATAAAAATGAACGCGAAAAGCGACTTCGTGCCGATGGCCGGGCACAATTCGTCGATTTTACAACAATGGACAAATTTGCAAAGGCTATCCATAATGCGTGGCCAGATCCAGTGTATGACAACATGACGCCTGGCATTAAAGATGGCTCACGATGCGAGTTTCTATTTGTTGGAGCCGGGTACGGGGCTCTTACTTCTGCAGTCCGATTGTTGGACGCTGGGGTGGCTGCCGAGGATATTAGATTTGTGGATACGGCTGGGGGATTTGGCGGGACCTGGTGGCTGAACCGTTATCCCGGACTCATGTGCGATGTTGAGAGCTACATGTATATGCCGTTGCTTGAGGAAACAGGCTATATGCCCAAACATAAGTACTCCTACGGCCCCGAACTGCGAGCACAAGCAGAAAGGATCGCAAAAAAATGGGGACTTTTCAAGAATGCCTTGTTCCGCGTTAAGGTTATGTCTATGACCTTTGATGAGGAGAAAGGCGAGTGGGCTACTAAACTTCAAAGTCTTAGAGCCGGCGAAGAGGCTAAGCAAATCACAGTCCGCTCTAGGTTTGCTTTCCTAGCCACTGGGGTGCAAAATTGGCCCAAAATCCCTGGGGTATCTGGTGTCAACAGCTACAAGGGCCATATGTTTCACACCGCCGTCTGGGATTACGAATACACAGGAGGCTCAGAGCAGGATCCGCACCTGACTAATCTCAAAGACAAGAAAGTAGGCATTATTGGCACTGGTGCTACAGCTATCCAGGCAGTACCCGAGCTAGCGAAATGGGCGAATAAACTCTACGTCTTTCAGCGTACCCCGTCTGCAGTAGACACCAGAGGGCAGCGTGCAACAGATCCAGAGTGGTGGAAAACGTATAGTTCTAAACATGGGTGGCAGAAAGAGAGGAGGTTGAATCACGGCAAGTTTACTCACGATGAGTATCCTCGACCGGTTGTGGATTTGGTTAATGACGAGTGGTCCACATTTCCAAGCTACTCAGGGCTTATTGGTGGTCCTAATGCGCCTATGTCGCCAGAAGAGATTCCAAAATATGTGGAAAAGCTTCAAAAGATGGATCTCGTCCGCCAAAAGCGATTGCGTGCCCGTGTCGATGAGGTTATCAAAGACAAAACCACCGCAGAAGCACTGAAGGCATGGTACTCAGGTTGGTGTAAGCGCCCATGCTTCCACGATGACTATCTTCCCAGCTTCAACAAGGATAATGTGACCCTGGTGAATACGGATGGAAGAGGCATTGAAAAACTCACCGAAAAGGGCATTGTTGCGAACGGTGAAGAATATGATCTCGACCTCATCATCTGGAGCACTGGTTATGAGCTTTACCTCCAAGAAAGTCCAGGCAAAAAAGCACGTATCGACATCACCGGTCGAAACGGCCGCAGTTTAGATCAAAAGTGGGCTGACGGGATTTCTACATTATATGGGGTCCAGAGCAATGGCTTTCCTAACTTGTTCTGGCTGGGTTTCGCACAAACTGGGGTGACTTCAAATCAAACCTTTGTGGTGGATGAGTTGAGCCAGCTTATATCTCGTCTCTTCAAAGCGATGATCAATAAGGTTCAAGACGAAAAGCAGTCTCAGGAATCTTCCAACAAATATCCGTTCGTCGTCGAGCCAACTGTTGATGCGGAAGAGGCTTGGACTAAGGAAGTTCTGTCCCGTTCGGGTGCTCTAGCGACTCTCTCCCACTGCCCTCCCAGTTATTTTAACGCTGAGGGAAAGGTTTCCGGAATTGCTCAGATGGATGAAGCAACAAAAATGAAAGCCGCTCGGGGTTCAACTTGGGGCACTGGGTTCAATGAATGGCTTGAGACTATCGATAAGTGGACTGCAAGAGATATTTTGTCAGGTTTCGATTTCAAGGTTCCTAGGTTATGAGTTGAAATATGTCTTAGTGATTGTCTTCGCTCTAGCAAATGGGTTATTATTATTATTATTATCATTCTATTGTAATCTATGTAGCTCGAGGCCATGTAAGACTTTGCCCATGGGCTGTTCTATCTGCTTATTTACAATTTGGGAGTTTACAGTGTATAGTGTACTTATAGCACTTCGGCCTTTATCTAGCTAAGCTATTACTAACTTTCTAGATGCTTATTATTAAGGAGCCGTTTAGTAACACGGAGAGTTGTAGAGTAGCTACGCTGCCATCCAGCGGGCTCTCTTAGGTAGTAGGAAATATTACTAATAAAGCAAATTTGTTCTTCTTTTCTTTTTTTCTTGTTAGTTAGTTATACTTTATATTAAAGCGAATCTGTAAACCCATAGCACTAGGGAATCTTAAGCAAAACCACACGGCCAGATGCAAGCCCCAGACAAGCTACTCCCTCGTGTACTGCGGTCGAGCTTGATCGATACTCTGGCGGAAGCCATAGGAAGCGTTGTTAGTTATGCAATATCCACTGGTTCTGTACTAGAACGTAAGAGGACTGCGGCCTCGGCCTCAAGAGCGATGTGCTAACTAGGGCTTGGGGCAAAGCAATATCGCCTTGGTTCGTATGCAGTACCTGGCTATCTGACGAAAAGTTGATACTCGAAGTGTGCTCGGAAGGGCTATCTAGCGTGCTGCGACACGTCCCTGTCGACGCCTCCCACAGCCGTACTGTTTTGTCTCTAGATGCAGATGCGACTAGCTGTCCGTCTAGTGAGAAGGCCACCGCGCTGATATACGAAGAATGGCCCTCGAGCATGCTGCGACACGTCCCTGTTGCCGTCTCCCACAGCCGCACTGTCATGTCGCTAGATCCCGACGCGACTAGCTGTCCGTCTGGTGAGAAGGCCACCGCGGTGATTGCCCAATAATGGCCCTCGAGCGTGCTGCTGCACGTCCCTGTTGCTGCCTCCCACAGCCGTACAGTTTTGTCGTCAGACGCTGATGCGACTAGCTGTCCGTCTGGTGAGAAGGCTATCGCGCTGATATGGTCAGAATGGCCCTTCAGCGTGCTGCAACACGTCCCTGTTGCCGTCTCCCACAGCCGCACTGTCTTATCGCCAGATCCCGACGCGACTAGCTGCCTGTCGGGTGAGAAGGCTACCGCCCTGACATAATCAGAATGGCCCTCGAGCGTGCTGCGACACGTCCCTGTCGCCGCCTCCCACAGCCGCACAGTCATGTCTCTAGATCCTGACGCGACTAGCTGTCCGTCTGGCGAGAAGGCTATCGCGCTGATTTCCTGAGAATGACCCTCGAGCGCGCTGCGACACGTCTCTGTCGCCCCCTCCCACAGCCATACTGTCTTGTCGCTAGATCCCGACGCGACTAGCTGCCCGTCTGGCGAGAAAGCCACCGCCCTAACATAGTCAGAATGGACCTCGAGTATGCTGCAACATGTCCCTGTCGCCGTCTCCCACAGCCGCACTGTCTTATCGCTAGATGCAGACGCGACTAGCTGTCCGTCTGGCGAGAAGGTCACCACCCTAACATAGTCAGAATGGCCCTCGAGCGTGCTGCGGCGCGTCCCTGTTGCCACCTCCCATAGCCGTACTGTCTTGTCGCCAGATCCCGACGCGACTAGCTGTCCGTCTGGTGAGAAAGCTATCGCGTTAACATAGTCAGAATGGCCCTCGAGTGTGCTGCGACACGTCCCTGTCGCCGTCTCCCACAGCCGTACTGTCTTGTCTCTAGATATCCACGCGACTAGCTGTCCATCTGGTGAGAAGGTTATCGCGCTGACGTAGTTAAAATGGCCCTCGAGCGTGCTGCGACACGTCCCAGTTACTACCTCCCACAGCCGTACTGTCTTGTCTCTAGATACCGACGCGACTAGCTGCCCGTCTGGCGAGAAGGCTATCGCGCTGATTTCCTGAGAATGGCCCTCGAGCGTGCTGCGACATATCCCTGTTGCCGTCTCCCACAGCCGTACTGTCTTGTCGCTAGATCCCGACGCGACTAGCTGTCCGTCTGGTGAGAAGGCTATCGCGCTGATTTCCTGAGAATGGCCCTCGAGCGTGCTGCGACATATCCCTGTTGCCGTCTCCCACAGCCGTACAGTCTTGTCGCCAGATGCCGTCTCCAACAGCCGTACTGTCTTGCCGCCAGATGACGCGACTACCTGTCCATCTGGTGAGAAGGCCACTGCGCTGACATAGTCAGAATGGCCCTCGAGTGTGCTGCGACACGTCCCTGTTGCTGTCTCCCACAGCCGTACTGTCTTGTCTCTAGATCCCGACGCGACTAGCTGCCCGTCCGACGAGAAGGCTATCGCGCTAATATAGTCAGAATGGCCCTCGAGCGTGCTGCGACAACCGTCCCAATCTGCTTCTTTCTTAGATAGCATCTTGACCTTTTCTGGCACTTGGCCTACAAATGTTTGTCGTATCACGCTCTTCTCTGGTGCGAATGTTAGTGCCGAGCAATAGATCTGCAACGGCGCATCTATAAGCATAGATTGGAACCGCAGCACAAACCGCTTAGCGTCGTGAAGAAAGCTTAAAACTAGCTTTGCAGAGGGCTACGTTGTACGTTAGTAGAGTAAGAGAAATGTATTTTGTAAAGATCTTACGCTAGTGAGCGCCTGAAGACTGTCGAGCAAGGTAACGCATCTGCTCGATTCTCTTATAAGGCTCATAGCTTCAAGCCAATGAAGAAGGTGCTTCTGTAGAAAAAGATGCGTCGCGTCCCCGTCAACGATGCCTTGCCCACTCTGCTTGAGATGGTCAACCCAGTAGCGACACGCATATTGTAGATCAGGTGGCAGCCTAGTAGCAACTACCTGCTCATCTACCTCGCTTCTTAGCACTCCAGTGCCTGGAAGGCCGCACATGTCCTGATGAAGACCGCCAGATCCAGACATAAGCTTGAGGCAGCAAGATGCAAGCTTTTGGTGGGTCCTTTTATCATCTACCCAGAACGGACTTTTTTCTTGCTTTTGGGGGTCGACGAGGAACTCGCGAAAGGACAAGTGCAAAAGGCGAATAGGCGCATCCTTTTTATTAGGAACACTAAGAACAGAATGTAGAGAGTCAAGTCGACACTGAATCTCTTCTTGTGATACTTGCAGTAGGCGGGCAAGCGAGATAGCAGCGAGCGGACTTTCGAGAACAACAATACTACCAACAACCTCTTGGAAAGCCTGAAGCCATATCTCCCTCTCATCTTCCTCCTGCTCACTAAGCAGCTGATCGAGCACAGGGAGATACGTCCGATCGAGCTGCGAAAAGGTTGGCTTCTGATACTGCAGGACCTTATTTAAAAAAACCATAGGATTGCTTCCTTTACTACCAACATACCGACATACGGTAGCAGCGTAGATAAACAGTGGCACAGCCAGTTCAACTAGCGCGAGGATCTGTTGTGGCGCTGGCCAGTCTGAGGCCAGCATGCGTTCTTTTCGTATTATACTAAGCTCATGCTCTAAGAACAGACGGATGTCATGTTTAATCGTGTTCCTTGGTACTTCGTGGAGCACTAGGTCTTGGTATGTGCCGTTCGGCATGTCCTTAAAGCCTAAGCGGATATGAAGCTCTGGCCGACTAGTGACCATAATCCGTAGCGGCACTGGGCGAATATCTTTCGTCCGAGCGAGCAGCTGAAGGATCGCCCGAACGTCTGCTTCTCGTTCACATTCGTCTAAGGCGTCGATCACGATAACTCGCGCCAAGGCCCGCGAGCGAGTCTGCTTTACCCCCAGAAGTGGCTGTAGAATAAGCTTCTCAAACTGATCTTTTAGAGCTTTGTGTGAGATAGCCGAGTCCTCGTCGAGCGTCTCCTTGATGCCTGGTAGCATGCCTGGCTCGCAGGCGACTAGATCCGTGGCAATGGTGGCAAAGAACCGTGAGGTATTGCCGCGCTCACCCTCGCCTTTCTTGAAGAAGAAGCTGGCTCCAAGTTGCCCTCGACTAGCGAACGACTGAGCGACCGTCCGCGCAATTGTTGACTTTCCCGTGCCCGCCATGCCGCTTAGCCAGAATATGGACTTGCCATCTTTGTTGTTCACCCATGTTGTGATCTCATCTAGCAGCTCGGTGCGGGTGTTTGGCAGGCATCGTGCGTTGTGCTCTTCGTTGTGGGAATTGAAGGAGGCGCCTATCGCGACAGGTAGTTTGGCCAGATCCAGCTTCTGGTCTATGCTGAAAACAGCGACGCTATATAGTTAGTGAGAAGCTGGGTCTGCGTACAGCAGATCTGGCTATAGAAGCTTACATCTGATCGACCTGCAGCGCCAAGCTGAATGTCTGCTCGTATCTTTCTAGGTTTAAAACAATCTTGTTCACCTGCTTGCTCGTGAACGGCCATTTAAGCGCACGGAAGCCGAACCGGCTCATAGTCTTGCGAGACTTTCCTGGATCTAGCTTTGCTTCTAGGCTCTTTAGCTCCTCTCGGCATTGTTCGAGCGCGCTAAATAGGCCCTGAGTGGTAGAGAGTCGCGCCTTGTCCTGGCTGCCGAGGAATTGTATGATCTTCTCCAGAATGTGGGTGATGTCGCCAACTTTTCTCTGCACATGTTCGATATCACCCTTCGCATCCTTGACAGCTGTGGAGTACTGGAAGCATAGCGAGACGATCTTGGTGGATATGTCGATTACCGCAATGACGCTTGCTGCGCCCGAAAGGCCGTCCATGATGCGAGGTCTGCGACCGCGATGAAGTTGACTGATCGATCGCGCCTCGCGTCGCTGTAGGTTAATGGAGCTTCCAGGCCGCTGCCAGGCTGAGGGTAGTGCTGCGATCCATTGTCAGCTGCACAAGGCTGAGAGAGCTGATACAGCTAAGCGCTGCTGCATTACAAACGGCGCTGCGCAGCTACAAGTCCTTTAGCCACAGCTAATAAATTAGTTAGTTACACCAAAGATGATTATGTGAGACGTGCGGGGTCGCCCAGCCGTAGCCGAAGTAACGATTCGCGTGCCGACCCCGCATAGCTTTAGGCATTACAACAGGCGCGAGGCTGATTATGGCTTACCGCGCTAACAAGAGGTTATTAAGGCTAGGTAATTACTGACCTTCTATACATGCAATAGATCGTACAACGCTTTACTACTTCACGTATCTACATGTGGTGCTTCAAAAAGTCTACTAGAACACACGATAGTAACTACTGTTAACAGCAGATACTTGGTCTCATCATTTCGTGCCAGGTTCTCTCTTACTAGTTACTATAGAACTTGCACGTGTAAACGGCTGCTGGCTGTGCGTTACAACAGCATAAACCCAAGCTTTGATACGGCGATTAGTTGACTGCTCGCGCTATGCTATGTACGGAAGGTGGGGCTGTTTAAAATTGTTGCGGAGCTGCGTGTAATGGTGTAATGGGACACTTTTTTTTCCGGACACCCGGCATGCTCACACGATGTATGTAAATTGGTCAGTCCAGTGTCCATCTATTCTCTAGCACTTGCCCTCTTACTGTATCCCTATCCAACATTATAGAACGCGTTGCCAACTGTGCTGTTGCTCTTTTTCTTAGTGCTGTCGACCAACCCTCTCTAAGAACCCCCTGCTCGTTTGCGGCTACGTACAGTCGCCAAGAGCTCGGCGGGTCAAAAAGTGAGCTGAGAAGGCGAAGATGAAGACTGCCGTCTTAGAAAGTCAATTTAAGGCATAGAGTGTGCAGTCCGGCAATTTCTCCGCGCGGACGGCACCGAACACCAACTTTGTGATTTTATGGTACCCTTCAAAACAATTAAATTTTTGTTAGAAATCACTCCTAAAGCGCCTAATAAGGCAACTCACAACTCATATCGGGCCCAGCCCTCCCTCTGACAGAGAGATGGCGGTGCCAGGTACCCCAGGGCAGACACTTCGACCTCCAGAAGTGACACACACGCGCCCTGAGGACCCAAATACCCCTAGCCTAGCTAACCTACGCACTACAAAAAGACACAGGCAAGCCGAAGCAGCGCCTATACCTATATCGTTCGGTGGTAGTGCTAACAAGAGACAACTGGTGACGGGCGCGGTTACGGAGAAGATCACGGCAGCCCAAGAGGCCGCCAAAACTAGACACAGCATCATCACAGCTATCGCGAACGCGATTGATCATTGCCTAGAGAACTTCACTAGCATAGCGGAGCGCCTGGTCGCAACAAGAACTACAGCAACGTG
>NW_006911918.1:28841-43037 GCF_000338995.1 Bipolaris sorokiniana ND90Pr
CCAACCCTAGCGAGACTGCTGGCAATCCGAACTAGCCACGGAGACTTTGCATGGTACCACCGGGAAGTTCCACCATGACAACGCGACTCTGAAGTGCTCCTGCGGAGCGCCCAAAGACCCCCTTGCACATCGCACTATGCCGGAAAACCACAACAGCGAACGTCTTCCAGCGCTGGCCAAGACGGCCACCAGCACCGCCTAGGACACCTAGCGAAGCAATCAAGTACCTCCAGACGCTCTGGGAAGAGCCAGAGGACTTTGCCGCCTTCCTAGAAATCACAGGTTTCTATAACACAATATATAGGCCTCACTAGAGCCTACACTTGTAAGACTTTTCCTGTCTTCCTATTTTCTTTCTTTCTCTTCTCTCTTTCTCTTCTCTCTCTTCTCTCTCCTTCTCTTCTCTTTCCTATGTCCTCTATACTACACACTCCTTAGTAAGCATCAGCTACGACAACTAAAGGCGGATACACACCTACTGCACAATCATTTCAGTGGCGATCAACAGGCGGAACGACCACTACTAGACCACTACAATCATGTAAATAAGAATAGGCATCCTAGGCATAGTACGGCAAGCCATAGGCATAGCCCGTCTACATGCCCCAAGGGAGGCTTTATATATAGACGTTAAATACAACTCACTCACTCACTCACTCCGCGCGGACGGCAGAATCGTCACAACGCAGCTGCCTGGCCGTGCATCTTAAGCGAGCTTTCAGCTACAGTAGCGTGCTGAGATGTCTACGAAGGAGCTCGTATTTAGTGAGGAATCAGGCCCGTGCGCTCCCCACCAAATGCTGCAGCGCACACAGCACAGATAGTTTTCAATTAATTATATCACCACTACCACGTCTAAAATGGGTATGAAACGCCGTAAACCTTTCCAGTATAAGCAGACACCTAAGAAGAAAGTTATAAAAACTTCCCGCACTGAAATACCACCAATAACGCGTGCATTTATCGCCGGTGCGGTTCTCTTTAGAAATGCCTCACAACACGCCCTCGCGCGCGCCCTCTACCGCCCCTAGGGCACTATATCGAAGTTACTGAGTCGGGTAAAGGATAGAGCAGAGGCAGAAGGCTTTAATTTATAGGATCCTACTCTATATCTAAATAATATTAGGCGTGGAAGGCGGAGATCTTAACGTGTAAATAGAAAGACAAGATTATCCGTATCACTACCTAAGACCGCGATTACCGCGAGCAGGAGAGTTAGCAGGCAATTGCACATAATAACTTCAACTCTATTATATCCTAGATTAGTGTTAAAACCTTTAAAAAATGTAATGTACGAGGCGGGATATAAGAGAAGAAAGCCAAGGTAGAAGCCTCCGCTAACATCCACCCAGCGCCGCCAACGTCTTTAATAGGTCCTTGCCCACAATCTAGATTAGTATAAGGTTAGTGATAGGCTTAGATTTAACTTTCGTAAGGTTGTTTTTACTAATAAGACACTAGTAAGAGTAGGAGAAGAGTGCAGAATAATTAGAACTTAGGCTCGCGACGATAAGATCTACAATAACGACGTCCGCTATAATCGCAACCGCCACAACTGCTGCCTCTAGTTCTTTAGAGCCTTTAGATATGACTATAAAGGTTCTTGCCACGTCTACTTTCGAGAAACAAAAGAAGAGAAAGAGGTGACGGAGGCGGCGCTGGCGGCGGAGAATATACTCACCCGAACATCTTCAAATCTTATGCAACGCCAGGCTCGCGCAGCCCTCCAAGAGCTCGGCGAACTCGATATCAACCTCCAGAATAATACAAGAAGGCTTCAGCATATTAAGAAACATAATTATCACCGTGGGATATGCTCAAAGGGTGGTGCTGATGGGTATCGCCACCGCGAAGGCGCACTCAAAAAGATTGCCCCATGGATCAATTCACTTAAAGATCGTGGTATACAGTGTATATTACTCGAAGATGGAGCTCCTCCACACAAATCCCGTATCGCCAACGACTATCTCAACGTACAAGGCATTGAAAAAATGGTGTGGCCTGGCCACTCTCCAGATATAAACGCATCAGAGCATGACTGGCCTTGGATACGGCGACACGTAACGCTGCAGTTCACTCCTAGCTGTACAGCCGAAGAGTTTAAGAGCCAGTGGGAGATAGAGTGGAAAAATCTACCTATTGAGATGATTAATAGGTGGGTGATGGGCGTGATAGAGGTGGTGCGGCGGATTATCGCTCATGAAGGAAAAAACGACTTCCACGGGTAGTCGCAACACAAAAAAATCGGCCAGTATATAGTTTTACATACAATCAAATAGCCTCACGAATTTCAGCAATTTTTTCCATCGCGTTGGTGTTGATATTTCGATATTTTGGGTGGGCGCGGCATCAAATTTTGGAAGGGGGCGCACGGACCTGATTCTTCACTAAATACGAGCTCCTTGGTACAACCCTTGCTGCGCGCTGTGGCTAAGCACTGCGGCTTTAAGTAGTTATTGTGCCCCAGGCAGCTCTTGTTTCTGGCAGCACTTCCCTAGTCGTGTATACGCGTTTACTGCTAGGGAGTAGCAAGCTCAATCTAGCACTGCTCTTTAGCAGCGTATTTAACTTCTCCCCTAAAGCATGTTATATTATGTCTAAAGCGCATGCGATACGGTATCGGTTCTGCATTGTCACGACTTAGGTCGTGCCGGAAGCTTGCGGCGAGCTACGATGACAACTTTTGCTTGTACACTCTGCCTGCTTACTCTGCCTGCTTACTCTGCCTGCTTACTCTGCCTGCTTACGCTTTACTTATGCGTGCACGTTTTCTAAGATATATCGATAAGGCAAACACTGTCCAAGTGCAGACTGTGAGGCGGAATGGCCCTGAGTGATCCACGTATTCAGCCCCCTCAGCCTAGCTAGATACACTGCCTCCCAAGGCTGCCTTCATGGGAGCCCAGTTTAAGCTTGTTCTGCCTCGTTATAGTCTTATTATTATACACCCAACTCAGCAAAACTACTCACTCTCCTCTTTCCTTAACTAAAATAAGGCCACACACTCCATGCGACTCCTTCACTTTGACGCGTTGAGCAGGCTCGTCCTGACAGATTTTCGCGGCAAACGCATTCCACCCTACGCCATCCTATCGCACAGATGGAGCGACTCAGAGATCCTCATCGAAGACATAACAAGCAAGACGTATAAGGAGAAAGAGGAAGGCTATAAGAAGCTTATGTTTTGCGCCGGGCAGGCGGCACAGGACGAGCTGCAGTACTTCTGGATCGACACATGCTGCATCGACAGATGGAACAACAACGAGCGCTCAAGTGCCATCAACTCCATGTTCCAGTGGTATAAGAATGCGACGCGATGCTACGTCTTTCTGTCAGATGTGTCGGTGTCGACTGCAACAAAGCTGGTACAGCGCAGCGACTGGGAGGCGTCGTTCCGTGCAAGCGCATGGTTCACCCGCGGGTGGACACTGCAAGAGCTAATTGCGCCATTATCAGTGGAGTTCTTTTCGCGCGAAGGACTGCGCATAGGCGACAAAACGTCGCTCGATCAACTACTCCACACTATCACTAGCATTCCGCTTACAGCACTGCGCAACTATCCCCTTAACCAATTCAGCACATCTGAGCGCATGCGATGGGCTGAAAATCGCGTAACGACTGAGAAAGAGGATATAGTATACTGCCTACTTGGACTTCTTAGCGTCTCTATGCCTGTAACGTATGGCGAAGGACAGGAGAGCGCATTAGAAAGACTGCAGGCTGAAATACAGGGAGTTAGCAGCGCACCGTCTATCATTCCGTTCTCGCGTAACAAGTCTTTTGTGGGCCGTGAACTGCAGCTTGCGGAGCTAGAGGCGAAGCTCTTCAGCAATAAGCAAAGCACTACCACCCTAGCGATCGTTGGGCCTGGCGGAACGGGCAAGTCACAGCTTGCGCTCGAGGTTGCACACCGAGCAAGGCAGCACGATGTAGATTGCGCGGTGTTCTGGATGGATGCGAGCCACAAGGACAGCCTCTACCAGTCGTATGCAAGCGTTGCGCAGAAGCTTAGTATCCCTGGATGGAATAATAGTGATCTGGCAGATATGAAGCAGGTCATAAAGCACTGTGTGGCAGAGCTGAGGGAGCGGCAGTGTTTGCTGGTGTTCGACAATGTAGATGACATCGCTCTACTATCTAGCAGCTCGTCAACGGTAGATGCGACAGGCTTAGCTGACTACCTGCCACAGTCCACACGATGTTCTGTGATCTTCACAACAATAAGCACCAAAATAGCTAAGACGCTTGCTCCACAAAATGTTATAGCGTTACATGAGATGACGGCAGATACGGCGTTAAGAATACTGCAAAACAGTTTGTCAAGGCCACTCTCACCTATAGAGCAACAACAGTCGGACCTCTTGCTTAGAGAGCTTTTGTACCTGCCTATAGCAATCGTGCATGCAGCCGCGTGTATGAGTGCTAGTGAGATGACTGTGCAGGAGTACGCAACACAACTCGACAAGCACAAAAGCATAGTTCACGAGTACAACAACGACTTGCTCGAGCACAGGCCGCAGAACTGCGGTCTAGGAAGCCCTATTGCTGCTACATTATCTCTATCTATCAGCCAAGTTCGCCATAGAAACGCGATCGCTGCAGACTATCTTTTCCTTGCTGCATGCGTGGATCGAAAAGACATTGCGCTCGACCTTCTTGAGACATCGTCGCTGCAGGCCCGGGAAGATTCCATTAAGGTGCTGGACAAGTATGCGCTTATCACTAGGCGCCCGGCCGAATCAGCACTAGATGTCCATAGGCTGGTGCATGATGCTCTACGTGCTAGACTACAAGCTCAGGGACAGCTCCAACATTGGACTCAACGCGTTATTACACAGTTAGTCCAGGTGTTTCCGAACGGTGATCATAGTAATAGAAGCAAGTGGAGGCGCTTACTTCCGCATGCCCTATATACTCTTTCGTATAGTCAGACAGACGATAACGACAAGAAAAGGCTAGATCTTGTATGGAAATGTGCCATGAGTCTATACGATGATGGGAGGTACAAGGAAGCTGAAGAGCTGTTTGTGCAAGTGATGCAGACGAGCAAGAGAGTGCTTGGTGACGAGCATCCAGACACGCTGACCAGCATGGCCAACCTGGCGTCGACGTACTGGAACCAAGGGCACTGGGGCAGGGCCGAAGAGCTAGATGTGCAAGTGATGCAGACGAGGAAGAGAGTGCTTGGTGACGAGCATCCAGACACGCTGACCAGCATGGCCAACCTGGCGTCGACGTATAAGGACCAAGGGCACTGGGGCAAGGCCGAAGAGCTGTTTGTGCAAGTGATGCAGACGAGCAAGAGAGTGCTTGGTGACGAGCATCCAGACACGCTGACCAGCATGGCCAACCTGGCGTCGACGTATAGGGACCAAGGGCACTGGGGCAGGGCCGAAGAGCTAGATGTGCAAGTGATGCAGACGAGCAAGAGAGTGCTTGGCGACGAGCATCCAGACACGCTGACCAGCATGGCCAACCTGGCGTCGACGTATAAGGACCAAGGGCACTGGGGCAAGGCCGAAGAGCTGTTTGTGCAAGTAATGCAGACGAGGAAGAGAGTGCTTGGCGACGAGCATCCAGACACGCTGACCAGCATGGCCAACCTGGCGTCGACGTACTGGAACCAAGGGCACTGGGCTGAGGCCGAAGAGCTGTTTGTGCAAGTGATGCAGATGAGGAAGAGAGTGCTTGGTGACGAGCATCCTTCTACGCTAAATAGCATGCACAATCTTGCTTATACGCTGCATTCACAAGATCGTCGAGAGGAGGCTCTTTCGATGATGGAAAGATGCTTCCAGTCGCGCCAGCGCATTCTTGGAATACAACACCCTGATACGCGGTCGTCACTCGAGGCGCTGAGCGGTTGGTAAGTAGAATAAATTCAACGACTTATAACTAACACGTTTACTATATATGTTACTAGGTCGTGAAGTTACGTGCGTTTAAGCTTATTAATCTAATATAGCCTTTTAGGGGTTTATTAATGTAATCTATTTACTAAATACGCATCATCTGTCTCAATTGGTACTTGTCGAGAGGGTTTGTTGACATAAACTAGAAGGGTAGTTAACTAGTTAACTAGCTTTTTGTAACTCACGTGCGCGACTAGGCAAACGCCTGTCCGTAGGGCCTGGAATAAGAGCTACCCAGAACATCACTCTTAGAGTCATAGTCCTCAGCTACGGCTCGCAGTAAGGGTCGCAGATATCTTAACACGCTACTGCATGGCCAATATCGCTTGAGACGCACGGCTGGTCAGCCACATTCTAACGATCCTGCTATCTATGCGGAGAAACTGCCAGACTGCATAGTTCCTACCTTGAAGTAATCTTTCATAGCTGCAGTCTTAATTACTGCCTTCTTAGCTTACTCTTCAGCCCGCCGAGCTCGTCGCGGCTGTATATTATCGCGAACGAACAGGGGGGTTCTTATAAAAGGGTTAATTAACGGCATAAACGAGAAGAGCGACAGCACAGTCAACACGAGTTTTATGCGCGTCGGAGGCTGATATGTTAAAAGAGCAGCACTTATATATGTAACAGGGTCGCATCGCGCACACCTGTTTATAAGTACACTGAAGATAGCCCGAACGCCCGGAAGAAAAAGCGTCCCGTCACACCGGGTGTTCCCAGCTCGCGAGGATTGACATTAACGTCTGTCCCTGTGGGTCGAACATCCCTCCGCAACGAACCACCAATATTGCTTAAGTACATTACGTCCAAGCCGCACATTTTTATACAGTTAAGAAAATCTCTATATACTATTTAAACCTACCTCTACCTATTAAAAGCTCTAAACAGCAAAATTACATGCTCCTGTATTGCGTTCTCTAGTGTTTTGTCTTCATCATTGAAGCTACGTTACTTAGACACCCCTGCTCCATCGCAAGAAACACTATCGATTAATTATTTAGGGCTTCCCTAGGATACTAAGCTAACTAAAGAATACAATCTCTATTTTGCATCGCGTGCAGCCTTTGTCTAGAAGTGCTCCGAGTTATTCTGGCCTGCTGTAACTCTCGTTCGCTTTTCGCGAAAGGACTTCGCGTGCTGACAAAGCAGGTTTTGAACAATTAGCGGCCTGCAATATACACCTGCGCTATACTAAAACAGCTTAAACTGTGGCGCAAAGCTTAAGAGGCTTCATCCAGCCACCACTTAAGCGCGCGGTCGCTTGCTGCCTATTCTTAAAAGTCGATTAACTACGATTACTAACACAACTTGGGGTGGCTATTTAGCGCGGTCGCTAGCGCGTGTGGGGCAAGTCTGTGCGAAAGCTAATGATTGTGGCGCTGCGATTACTTAGGATGGGGGCACTTTCGGAGATGCTACTCGTGATAAACTCTGGTAACACCTCTTAACAAACGACCTGCTAGGGTGGGGCGCGCTAGGTGGTATTGAAGAGAAACACTAGCGCAGCATCTCCCAGACGGAACATTTTGCGGTAGCTTGTTGGTCTCGTGCACACATGCTGGAGCGGGGTTGGTGTTTGGCGTTCCTAACACAACAAACCAGCTGGCGGAGTAAGCAAAACGCCGACAATTATCTATAGAGTTTTCCCATTCCTCTCCTAGCCATCCACTACCTTTTGTGCCTGATTGTAAATGATACACCTGCTATTGAACTAATCGTCCAAATGGCCCTTCGCTTAGCTGATCTTCTTAAGTGTTTCTGTGGCCGCACCTATACGTATGCGATTGATCTAGAAGAATATCGAAGAGCGCGAGGGCACTTTCCCTCACATGTCTGTAGAGCAAGATAGCCTGCATGCTTATATCGTGAGATCAGATCGGGCTGGAACGACACAGTAGTAATTAGGAGTGTTCACATGTTTATGCGTCATGCGCTCCAGCTCCGTAATTTGTTATGCAGCTATCCACAACATGTAGTCTTCCTAATCATCTCTAATTTTGCGTCGCACCTACCTTCTCTGATAGGATACACAAATTTTCAGCTGCTAAGAGATAATTTCGTTGATCGCCGCAGCTGTGGTGTTGATGGAGGCTAATGTGAGCTGCTGAACCTAATGAAGATCCTAAAGCTTGTTTTAGCAACACCCTAACAGTCACAGGTTACGCAATGAGGCATCACGATGGTACGCAATAGGTTTGTGATAGGCTATCCTAGAAGACCCATCTTTCGTGGTCCCGATTCTTATAGCCACCGCAACATATTGTCTTATGCGTCACTAGTCTAATACCCTGCCTCGCTCTGTATTAGCACTTACAATCCAGTCTAGCTCCGCATTGAATGCGAGGTATGATCTAAATTCTACGTAATAATAATAATAGTAATAGTCGCAGTATGTAACTAGTACGCCCACATATAAGTAGAGCCCTCCTGGACCACTCCTCTAGTCTCTCTACCCTCCTAGATTTACACTTCAAGCCTCTTTTAATCATACGCTCAACCTCCAATATGAAGTTCTCCACTGTTGCATTTACGATCGCCACATTCCTAGCTACAAGTACCTGGGCCGCTCCAGCCGAGACAACAGCCTCTGAAAATAAAGTATCAAACATGCCAGAGGGTATCTCTGGCGCGGTTGTAGGACCAGATGGTACTTTCTTAGCGGAAACCTCAGATGATTGTGGTGCCAACTCCTGTCATGGTTTTGGAGGTGATGACCTTTGCAATGACCGCGTAAGTCCTTAAAGTATTTAATAGGACTAAGAATTCGTTTAACCGTGCAAATAGTGCAAACACTGTCGTTATAAGCGCGGCTCCTGCTGTGGTAATCTTTGGCAGTAAGTATACCAGATGTTGATTGCCAGAAGGTTCTTAATTCGATTCTGTGTAGAGCTTGCTGCTGCTTCTACAGCTAAAATACCAAAGAGTCTATTAGCTTAAAACATATGACAGAAGGGCAGAAAATTAGATAAATTAGTTAAAAAATTTCTGAAGTACCAAGGTCCGTCCCTACGTGGCGAGACACCCTGTGTGCCGAGACAAACGAGGGGTACCTTGACTTTCAGCAACTGCAAAATCTATGCGTATACTGGGGCCCAACGGCTGCTGTAGCAGAATTTAAATGAAATTGCCCGTGCTTCGCACGGGCCTATCACCTCAACGATGATGATCACCTCAATGATAACACGTAGCTTCTAGCACATACATCTACCACAGGAACGCATAATTAAATGAACTTGACTATGCATATCGTTTTTACCATGCCTAAGGTTAATAAGAGAAAGTCTGTATATAAAGAAGAGGTGGTGGTGTTGCAAAAGCACGCCGAAGCGTTACGCCTACTCCATCAACCTAACATCAAAAGCTATGCAACTACCCACAACTTGCCATATCAGCGCCTGCGACGCGCCTATCTTGGACTTCTGAATCGCTGTGATCGCGCTAAGTCACCTGCTTTATACCGGCTTAACGAGTCTCAAGATTTCGCTCTTGAGCGGTATCTTGATGCTATTGACAATATTGGCTTTGGTATTCATCATGGACTAGTTGAACAGCAGGCAAACTCGCTCCTTAAGGATGCGTATACAGGACTATATGAAGTTGCGCCTAAGGTTGGCAAGCTTTGGGCACGACGATGGCTCGCAAGGTACCCAAAATATAGACGTGTAAAGGCAAAGTCAATTAAGGTACAGCGTAAGCTTGCCCAGAAGCCGGCAGCGCTCCTTGACTGGTATACTAGGCTTAAAGACCTTATCGACGAGCGCGGTATCTTGCCTGAAGATATCTACAATATGGATAAGACAGGCTGCCGCATTGGTGTTGCAAAAGAGCAGTACTTATACACCAAAAATGGACGTACGGTCTTTATCCACAACGCCAACAATCGCGAGCTTATTACCCTTGTTGAGTATATCCGGGCCACAGGCGAGGTTATTCCACCTCTTATCATCGTCAAAGCTGCTACTGTGATGGAGCATTGAATCGTGGATCTACCTGATGGGTATCTTGTAGGCGTGTCTGATAGTGGTTATAGTAACGACAAACTTGCGTACGCCTGGATTCAACACTTTAACAAGGTGACAAGCCGTAGTCGCCATGGAGCTTGGCGCTTATTGCTAATAGATAGGCATAAGTCTCACTACACAAAGCAGTTTTGTCAGCTTGCTGAAGACAACAAGATACAGCTCTTTGCCCTCCCACCTCATACAACCCACCTCCTCCAGCCTCTAGATGTGGGTTGGTTTCAACCGCTCAAGTGGTATCACGGCAAGACGCTTGAGTACGCCTCTCGTACAGGCTCGCGCGACATCAAAAAGGCCGACTTTATGGCTACAATAGAGGAGATCCGGTGCTTAACGTTTACAAAGTCTACAATCTGCTCAGGTTGGCGCCGTACAGGCATAATGCCGTACAAACCTGACATGGTGTTAGCGCATCTTCGCACCTAAGAAGGTTGCTACTCTAGCAATAGTGATCGTAATTTAGCTACGCTCTGTAGCCTTTCAAGCGCTACTAGCAGGATAAAGGTTCTTCTTCGCTTTACTAGACAAGTAACGTAATCTCGGCCATATACTTTCCGGCCACCCCACCAAAAAGCGTACCCCGATTTCAACACGCGATATCTCAACACAACAACGTTTATATCAGAGGGGCTTTACAAGCACCATGCAGAGTCTTAGGTTGGATCCGAAGGACCAGAAGGACCAGGCGGGGGTTGTGTCTCGCGTTTCGAAGCACCCAAAGGAGATAAATACGCGCGCACATCTCTGCAAGCGGAGTAATCTGACTCAATCTTCTCCAAAAGTACGCCCGCTTATTAAACCCTCTTCACAATACTCGCGAACCACAAAGTGATTAAGCTCTAGCGGCATGGGCGACTTATTGGAAGCAGACATTACCTCCACGCTCGACGCGTTGGTGGCTGACGGAGTGGTTGTGTGCGGACCCTACAAGACCATCGACTGCGAGGATGAAGGCTACCCAGTAAGAGTTCAACACCTGGCGAGGATGTAGACTATGCTGATCACAAGACATCTCAGGTACAGTTTAGAATTTGCCCTGCCCTCTTGACGAAGCCTCACACTGTAGGCGCAGCGCTTAGCCCCGCTTTCGATAAAAGTCGCAGATGGGGTCCAGGCAGCGACATGATCCTCCCGAACGAACGGATCATCATTACACAGCTGAATGGCACGCACAATTTGGCCTTAAACTTGTTCTGTGTTGATAGACCTCAGCTTCTAATTTTGACTCTGGACTCCTATTAAAGGCAGCATCAGCCTCTCGATAGCAACGACTTCACGGCTACGCTAGAGGTGTTGAGACAATCGCCTAATATGTATGTTATCTACAACTGCAGCGAGGCTGGTGGATGTAGTCGCATGCATAAGCACTTGCAGGCACTTCGAGGGCCACCACACGCGTTCGATGCTTTGATAAGTCCCAGCGAAGCAAAGTCGAAAAGGACTCCTTTTCAATATTTTGCGCACTGCTTTAATCAAGGCTTCAAAAGAGCGTCAACGTTAGATTTGTTGGACGTATACGCCAAGTTTTTGGATCAGACCCGAAAGGTTCTTGGCTTGGTTGAAGGTGATGTATGCCCCCACAACGTTGTTCTTTGGGGGGATTGGATCATCGTGATTCCTCGGAGAAAAGGGATTTGGAAAGGAGCAAGTGCCAATGCTGCAGGTATGGTCGGATCTATATGGGTTCCAGAAAAGAAATATATAGACAACTGGCTACGACTCGGGTCTGCAAATGTGTTATGAGAGCTTGGTATTCCGCTATAGGCACGTTTCGGCTACCCACACCCTACTGTCCAGATCGCCTAGACCCCCCTAGAACCAATCTTAGCTTTTCAGCCTTCTCACCCCCTGCTTCTAGGATTTATTGATCTGCCTCCCCGACACCCCAGTAAGGCAAGCGTTTTATCAAGCATTCTGGTGAACCTACACCTATGCACACGCAATTTTCTGTATTCCATTTATGTCTGGAGGGTGTCAATTTGCTTTCGCTAACAAACTTTTTCGATTTTCAAAGTTTTTCTGACGCAGCCTGCTACCTATCGTTGTATAATAGGTAGGACGGATAGAGTTTAAAATAAGACTATAAATATATCACCTTAGCTCTCCAGCCAGAATGACAAGGGACACTACGGCGAGGAAAAGAATGTGACAGAGGGCTAAGCGAGGTGGAAATGCCTCCAAAAGCGGCGGCCAAAGACCACCGAAAATGGATGCATTCCCACTGCCACAGAGAGGTAGGTATTTAACGGCAAACCAAATGGTCTGCCACTAGATATCGCCACCACTTGTAGGGAGGACGGCCGACCCGTACCTGCCGCAGGGTTGCCATGGACGTCCGCACTAGATGGCATTGCGAAGAGATATAAAGGTCATTATCCATGACAGGACGGCATGCAGCCTGAGATAGCGTAGTATCTTACCAAGCATAGCTACCATCAAGTCTCTGCTCTACCTGACCCCGCGCTCATGAGCATTGACGATCTGAGCTCCTCATCACCCTCAGAGATCAAACTGAAGCACCTTTCCACGGCCCTAATGATTACAGTGCTCATGCAACGAGCTGTTCGTTGTATGACCGTGCGATAGCTGTATTCCTAAGATATGCGGACCCTTCCGCCTTTGTACCTGCTTGCACTAACGGCGTTCTTCCAGTAACACTCACTCCACTTGCTAAAGCCTAGAATCAGATCTTTGTATTCTATATCATGCGTGCATGTATCGGTTGCGTTGTGCTCAAGAAGTACGACGTGGTGGGAAGAGTATGCATATTTTGGGGATATAGCTGTCGTACGGCCATACATTGAACAGCTTTTTGCATAAGCACTGCAATCATTAGAACCGTAGAAAGGTGCTTCACTTTGATCTCTAAGGGTGATGAAGAGTTTAGATTGTTGATGCTCATGAGCGCTGGTAAGAGTAGAGCAGAGGTCTAGTAGTAGCTAAGCTTGGCAAGGTACTACGCTATCCACGTCTGCGTGCCGTCATGTCATCAATAATCACCCTTCTATCTCTTCACAATGCCATCCAGTGCCGACGTTTATGGCAACCATGTGGCTAGTGCGGGTCGGCCGTCCCCTCTTGCTAGTGCGATTGAGGCGTTGATCTACTTTACCAGGGCTTAAGTGGTGAATATTCACTACGATTAAGTGCTCGAAGCTTCGCTCTAGCAAATTGGAAAGCTATATATCTATATTAACCCTCAACCCTCTCTATGCACTAGAAATTATAGAAAACACAGGTAAGTAGATCATCCCTACATAAGCACTCCAAATTTGGAGCGTGAGAATATGTTAAGCTGGACATTACATATCCACACTCTTCCGGTTCCAACACCAACTACAATCGTCTCTCCTGACACTGCGGAGCATGCCGGTCGATACTCAGAGGGGAGCCACAATAGATTCTCTGAATTATATGTTATCCATACGCCATCTGCGCTTAAAGCTAAGCCTTGATATTGAGGTCTCTGGAGTTCTGAATGGAAAGGCAATGGACTTGCAACACGTGGGGGAACATTAATCTCGATAGTGCCAATATCCGTGTGAAGGGATGAGCCAAAGATGTCAAATGAGATGCAGTAGAGTCGCCTGCCAATACTAAGTGTCTGGAGACACTCACCACTGCTCGCATCCCAGATCTTAACGGTGTTGTCGCTTGACCCGGATGCGAGCCGCGTTGAGTCGTGTGAGAAGGCGACTGACCTGACCCAATTGCTATGCCCCTGCAGCGTTGACAGGCACTCGCCATTGGTCGTATCCCAGATCTTGACTGTGTTATCGCTTGATCCAGATGCGAGCCGCGCTGAGTCGTAGGAGAAGGCGACTGAGTTAACCCAACTACTATGTCCTTCTAGCGTCGATAGGCACTCGCCACTACTCACATCCCAGAGCTTGACCGTGTTATCGCCTGACGTAGATGCGAGCCGCATCGAGTCGTGCGAGAAGGCGACTGACGAGACTGCACTACTATGCCCCTTAAGTGTTGATAGGCACTCGCCACTATTCGCATCCCAGATCTTGACCGTGTTATCGCCTGACGTAGATGCGAGCCGCGCCGAGTCGTGTGAGAAGGCGACTGACCTGACCCAATCACTATGCCCCTGCAGCGTTGAAAGACATTCGCCACTGCTTATATCCCAGATCTTAGCAGTGTTGTCGCTTGAAGCAGATGCGAGCCGCGTCGAGTCGTGCGAGAAGGCGACTAAGTTAACCCAATCGCTATGCCCCTTGAGTGTCGACGGGCGCTCACCGCTATTCGCATCCCAG
>NW_006911918.1:43057-59117 GCF_000338995.1 Bipolaris sorokiniana ND90Pr
CGCATCCCAGATCTTGACTGTGTTGTCACTTGACCCGGATGCGAGCCGCGTTGAGTCGTGTGAGAAGGCGACTGACCTGACCCAATCGCTATGCCCCTCCAGCGTTGATAGGCACTCGCCATTGGTCGTATCCCAGATCTTAACGGTGTTGTCGTTCGACCCAGATGCGAGCCGCGCCGAGTCGTGTGAGAAGACGACTGAGCCAACCCGATGGCTATGCCCCTCAAGCGTTGACAGGCACTCGCCATTGGTCGCATCCCAGATCTTGACTGTGTTGTCACTTGACCCGGATGCGAGCCGCGTTGAGTCGTGCGAGAAGGCGACTGACCTGACCCAATCGCTATGCCCCTCTAGCGTTGACAGGCACTCGCCACTACTCACATCCCAGAGCTTGACCGTGTTATCGCTTGACGTAGATGCGAGCCGCATCGAGTCGTGCGAGAAGACGACTGCCGAGACTGCACCGCTATGCCCCTTAAGCGTTAATAGGCACTCGCTACTGTTCGTATCCCAGATCTTAACGGTGTTGTCGCTTGACCCGGATGCGAGCCGCGTTGAGTCGTGTGAGAAGGCGACTGAGCCGACCCAATCGCTATGCCCCTGTAGCGTTGAAAGACATTCGCCACTGCTAACACCCCAGAGCTTAACTGTGTTGTCGCTTGACCCAGATGCGAGCCGCGTTGAGTCGTGTGAGAAGACTACTGAGAACACCGGATCGATATGGCCCTCAAACGTCGACAGGCATTCGCCATTACTTACATCCCAGATCTTGACTGTGTTGTCACTTGACCCGGATGCGAGCCGTATCGAGTCGTGCGAGAAGGCGACTGACCTGACCCGATGGCTATGTCCCTCAAGCGTCTGGAAGCAGGCACTCCATTTATCTCCTATATTCGGCTTTATCGTAATCCACTGTGATTCTCCTTCCTCGAAATGACTCCTTACTAGGCTGCTCGTCGGGCTGAACACAAGTGCGGATACGTATGCCTGCAGAGGACTATTCTCTATCGCCCACTTGTGAGCCATAATGAATCGGCGCGCATCTCGAACCAGCGCAATCAGCTTAGTTGCATCTGCTTTTCCCTAGACTAAATTAGTACGTGTAATGCATGAGTAGCTCTGCGGGTTGAAGGATTACATTGACTAACGCCTCAAGTTTTGCCATTGAGATTACTCCTTTCGGCATGCTTTTGCACAAGCTAAGAGCCTCGAGCCAGTAGAGGTATTTCTTCCTTAGAAATTCGTGAACAGGGCCCTCATCTCGCAGGTCAACCGAGGAATTCGCAGAAGAACTGAAGCTCCAGTCACAGAGGTGATCGATCCAGTAGATGCACGAATAACGTGACGCCGCTAAAGGGTCTGGATCTGGCGGTTCCACTTGCTCCGCAGGATACCCTGGCGCACGCAAGTTGTACACGTCCCGTTGGAGCGTCTTAGACATAGCTTGGAGCGATTTCAATACGATAGAATGGTGAACATCCTCAACCCCACACGGCAAGATGTTATGGCTTGCTTCACTAGATAGAAAGTCTCGAGCTGACTGATGGATGATGTAGACACTACCTTCTTGTATCGTGAGGAATGAGCCACACATATTTACAATCGCGGTAACGGCTTCATTTACGTCCCGGGCCTGGGTGGGCAAGCCGGATAAACTATGCAGCTCTTGCAGGCGTAGCGGACGGTAAGCTGCAATGACAGTAGAGAGAACTTGCCGACAAAGTTCTGGATATTGACGCTGCAACCGTTCGATTTGCTTCAACATCCGACGATATAGGTCTTTCAATTGTGTTGGCACTTCTTCAAGAACTTGTAGCACCTCCCAAGCCATTACCTCCTTCAGCTCTTTAACGACAAGAGACACCCAGAGAAAAGTGCCACCAGCCTTTTGTTGCATTTTGTCCCGCACCGACTCTCGGAGGATGTTGTCATGTTGAATTTCTGGTAATTCCGAAAGGCAATGGTCGATATACGCATCAACGGCACGGGATACTTGCGTCGCGTTTTGTTTGAGCTCTAGACTCAGCCTAGTTCCGGAATCGTCAAGTTGCAGTCTCTGCTCAATAAAAGCCTCGTTGCGGCTAGCAACTATCCACTTAACACGAGGAGATATAGACGACTTCTGCGCAATAAAGTCTAAGAGTTTCGGCAAGTCCATTACGCACTCGTCAAGTGCATCAATGATCAAATATGTGGTCTTTAAGCTCGGGTCTTGCAGAATATCTATGAAGATTTCCAACAAGGCAAACCAAGCATTCACATCCTCGAAGAGCGCTTTGCCTGCGTGGTCGTGCTTCTTTCGTATGTGCAAGATGAGCGATGGCTGCTGATTAACAAGCATGTACAACAGACCTCGTAGCACGGACGTGGCGCTGTTAATGCGCGAGTCAGTTGCTTGACA
Source organism: Bipolaris sorokiniana ND90Pr (assembly GCF_000338995.1). Classification (NCBI taxonomy): domain Eukaryota; kingdom Fungi; phylum Ascomycota; class Dothideomycetes; order Pleosporales; family Pleosporaceae; genus Bipolaris; species Bipolaris sorokiniana. Next base: position 45,459 of record NW_006911918.1, read on the forward strand.
GAAAAAGTACGACACAAGGCCTGTTGCGCCTATTGAGCGCTGTAGTTCGTCGACAATCCCACATATCAGCATTGTCTTCCCTTTGCCAGGATCAGCCTTGACCCACAACAGTTGGTTCTCTGGTCCATCGCGCCATTGCCGGAAGTCCGGGTTGTCGAGAACCCAGCGGTATGAGTCCTTTAGTAGTCCGCCTTTAGTCTCCTCAATACGCTTCTTGTCGTCGCGAGGATCGGTAAGGCGCAGGTCCGCTAGGCACTTGTTGTCCGCGCTTGTTTCGTGCATCCTCTCCTGCTGCTTGGTCTGCTCCCGAATGGCTGAGCTAATGCTGTCCAGCTTAACATTCTGAGACTTGGCCATTTCAGCAATCGCGCCGAGCCGAGTCCGGATCGAGAGCGTATTGTACTGCGCCGAGTCCGCCTGCACTGCCGCCTCGGCTGCTTGTATATCGCTTAGCTCGCCATCCCAATTATCCAGCTTAATAAGGTCTCGTGCGAACACCGAAAGCCGTCTACGGTGGTAGTAGCACACGCTCTTCATCTGGTAGAGCAGCAACTTCGCATAGAGCTGGATAATGACCTTCTCGAGCTCATCACGCAGGCCTGAAGAATGCGCCTCAGTCATGTTCTCGTCTAGTAAGAGGGTCGAAAGATTCCAGTACCAGTCCATCCTCGACACAACATAGGCGATGCCCTGCCGGTTAGAGCTCGCCTGGGTGAGCGGGTTCATCAGAATCTTAGCCATGCACATTAGTGCCAGACGATTTTATGAGTGGCAGTAGTACAAACCTCAAGCGCAAAGCAGACACCCACCCAGGCGACAGCTGCTTCAGGCGATGCCTGGATCGCTTTGTCCACAACCTCTTTCACGGCCATGGCGGCCTGGATGCCGTCTTCCATCCCCTGCTTCACCTTGGCATCCTTCTCCGTTCTGCGTAGCCCATTCTGAACGAGCTGCTGCATCTGCATACGCCTTTTACCTGTGTCCTGTGCAATCTCGTTCTGCTGCAACGCGAGGTCTGCAGAGTAGTAGAGGTTGGAAGCGTCTGCATCTTGTTCGCTCAGCCGAGCAGACAAGATCTTTTCGTAGGTATCAACGGTGCTCGAACCGCTTATCTTCGCCTGGTCGTATGCTTGGTTCCAGAGGCGTGCTGGCAGAACGGGCGGAGACGTGGCAGCATCAGGAGCGGCCCGTGCAGGTGGGGTAATGGATGGCAAGGCTTCAACACGCGGGGATGTGGGCAGATCCTTTTGGCCGAATTTGGCCTTGAGACGGTTTCGCCAAGACATAGTAGATGGAAGAAGTGGCAAACAGCTGTTGTGAGAGACAGCTGTTGTGAGAGGGAGGAAATAGTAGATATATATTTCGAGGCGTTGAGGTAACTAGCGACAGGATTGCGACCTGCAGCTGTGGGCTCAGCCTCAAATGCTGCGGGCTCAGCCTCAAATGCTGCAAGTAAGCAAATACGCGAAATGTTGGATTGTTGGCCGCGACACAGAAAGGCTAAAAGCAGTCGTAGTTGAAAGTGAACAACAAAGACATCGCGAGACTCGAAGGACTCTTGCATTTTGCTTTTGTTGCGACGGCGAGAGGTGCAGGGCGCAAGTCATGCGACATAACGACCAAACCTTGCGTACTTTTGAAGTGAGGTATCTCAATACTTTATCGCTTACTGCAAGATACATTGGTTGCAGCGCATTGTCCTTAACAGAGGCGGGTTTGCAAGTGATCAAGGTGCATCCCTAGGTAACGAGACAACCAGTATAACGACACTTTTTCATCTGGACCTTCGGCGTCAGGCCAGCGCTGCTATATAGAGTTAAGCTCAACGCGTATCAATTCTATAGCTGCTGCTCTTCTAGCGTATCAGCCTCCGATGCCAGAAAGCACGTCGTCAACCGTGCTATCGCTCGTTCTATTGATGCTATCGACTAACTCTCCTCTAACATCCCCCTGCTCCTCCGCGATAGTACACTTCTGCGAATAGCTTGGTATGCTAGAAAAGAAGCTATGATAGCAAATATTAAGACTGCAGTCTTAAAAAGTCGATTTAAAGCAGTAAGTATAGATCCCGGCAGTTTCTCTGCGTGAGCGACAGGATCGTCGACACGCGTGTGATCGGCCGTGCGACGTAAGCGACATTTGCCCGGTAACTAGTAGCGTGACCGAGTCTTTAGTAGCCGTGCTCGACCCCCGCGACATATAGCCAATAATTACTTCGCATGTCAGTGTACCCTAACTCTGCATCAATTTGCTATGCTCCTGAATAGATGAAGCAGGCAGACCTTACCCTGTAATTAAGAAGCAGTGCATCTACATGCTGCTCTCTCAGCTGCTCCTATGTTTCAAGCTCTTAATCTAGAGCTTTGCCAGTCTGTGACAATCTCAAACCTTGCCAGTGGGCGCGCTCACACCTTTCTCTGGCGCAGCTGGAGAGAAGACCACCTAAGACTGCTCTTGTGACGCAAGCAATTCACTACGGTGTTAGCGACATGCGCGAGTAGTTGGGTGGTGCTCTCCAAGGACAACACTGCACCTATCGCATGCTCTGTCGTACAGAGCAAGGAGCTCCTTGTAATCACATCGCTTCGCAAGCAGGTGAGCGTGTTAGGGTGCTCGTGCCCAAGCGCTTTCTCGTACCCTTCTAGCGCCCGTCGATGCATCCTCTCTACCTTCTTATACTTGTCCTGACTCTCTAGCACCGACCTAAGGTTACTAACGCTAGTAAGCGTGTGAGGGTGCTCGTGCCCCAGTGTTCTCCTCCTAGTCTCCATTACTTGCACAAACAGCTCTTCGGCTCCCTTATATCGTCCATCACTGTATAGAGCTATAGCGCATCGATGTGCTAGATTCAATCTCTCCTCGTTATTATTCCTCTCACTATGTGACATTATGTACTGTGCGTGCGGAAGCAGTCGCCTCTATTTACTTCTGTTACTGTGGTTGTCATTTAGAAATAACTGGAATAGCTGTGTGATTGTGCGTTGATTCCATTTGTGAAGCCGTCCCTGCACCTGCACCTGCTCTCGTAGTAAGGCTTGATACACTAACTAACGTGCGGGGATCAGTAAGCTGGCCGCCCCACCCAACTTGACACGACGCTCTACACAACCACCACAATGCCGCGACAACAACGCCTTATACAGACTTTTTGTGATAGTAGAATAAGTCTTACTATATCATCCTATCATAACAATCTAGAACAACCAATCTACGCCTTTGCGAAAGCGTAGTACGATATGCTAAAGTCAACTTTTTAGACGCGCCTCTATGGTATCTAGCCACGATTAGAGATAGTCTCTGTCAACCATAAGCTATTACCTATTACCTATCAAAGAGCAGTTACTCGTGCAGTAGATCCTAGCCCTTAATTAGCGTGGTTTTCTACCCTATATTATTGACGTACGACGAATGGTAGACACGTTACTCACCGCGCGTGGTTAAGATTCACCTCCACAACCTGTAGTTAAGAAATAGGTGTTGCGCTTTATCCAGAGCCAGCCAGAGCTTCAGACGAAGTGGACTAGAAGGCTTAATAGCTAGCGCGCCTAGTACGAAGATCCTACTATAATCGCAGCGTGGTTTAAGCTAGTAGAAGAGACGCGCTAGACGTACGGTATTCTAGACTAAGATATCTATAACTTTGATGAGACTGGATTTGCTATGGGTGTCGCGGTAACGATAAAAGTCGTAACTAGCGCTAATAGAGTTAGTTGAGTAGTTTTCGTACAGCTAGGTAATCGCGAGTGGGTAATAGTAATTAAGTGTGTTAACGCGTCTAGCTGGTCTCTCCTACTGTTCGTAATCCTCTTTAGTAAGGTCTACTAGAGCAGCTAGTACCGTAACCTCCCGCTAAACTGGACTATCGCAGTATTAGATAACGGCTAGACGACTAATTAGCTTGGAGTAGAGTGGGTGAAATACTTTAATTTGTATACGGCGGCTCGCACAGCTAGAGTCTATCAGCTTCTTATTCTAGATAGCTATAGCAGCCACATTACGGTAAATTTTAACTAATACTATATAGGAAATACAATTATCACTCTCTATATACCACCTTATACCTCTTATCTCCTCTAGCCTCTAGAGGTGAGCTGCCACTCTCCTCTTAAGCGCGCGTTTGGACGTGAAGTTAATGTGCTCGCCTACTAAGGCGTCTATCACGTTAATAATATAGAGTTCCTTAAAGCCTATATACGGACCTAGCCGACAGTTTTCACGCAGCAGAATATTTGTAGCGGAGGTGAGCACCAATGCCCACTAAGTCAATACTACGTGACAACCACTCGGCCGCAGCCAACCTACCAGCAAAAGGTAAGCACGAGAATAATCTGAACTGATTATTCTAGTGTAGTATAATATATATAGGCATGTAACTCCGTTACAATATTCAGGTAGGCTTTCGAGCGACAGGACTTGTCTCTTCTTATCTAGATCGCGTTCCATCGTCGCTTATAATAGCCAGAACACCGTCTTTACCATAGATAACAGCGCAGACAGAGATACTACATATAGTAGCAGAGATTCAGTAGTAAGTGCACTATCTCTAAGAGCGACTACGCCGATAGCTAGAGAGCCTAATGAGCGTTGCAATACGCCAGCTTACTGAAAGCGCTTAACTTGTAATGTAATTAGCGATAATACTTATAGAGGAGAATAAGAGGCTACGTATATAAGTCTAGCGTTAACGTCAAAAGCAGAGTTAGCAGCGTTAATATATCGCTTCGAGTAGAGTGCTCTAGGTGCAGTAGGCTTAGTAGCTTGCTGTAACGTGCATACCGCATAACCGAGAAACCCGCCTTACCGAGATAGAATTGGTATCCGACCTTCTGTTTCCTTTTCGCGTATACATATCGTACTATAATCAATATCGCATTACTCTCTAGACCTACCTCTTGATATAGGTAGTATGTACTACAAAAAATCTAATCGTCTTCGTCTTGCTTTTCGTTATTTCAGGCATAGCGTCTACAGCCCGTCTTCCTTCATACCCCTGCATCACTAAAACTGCTAGGGTATTTTCCAAGTTCGAAGCAGTAAGGCGCTAGACAAATAGCTAAGGCACTGAACCATATACGCAGGATTTGTTTCGATATAGTAGTAGTCGCTTCCGTGAGTTTCTCCGCGTGAAGTGTATTATGCCAAGAGTAATGTACGTTAACGTTGTGGCCTAGCGCGCTTACATAGGGCCGGATAGAAAATAAGTCGCACGTTTTGTATACCGCGCTATGCCTGGTTGACTTACATTGTAGTGCTGCTTTAGTGCGCCAATAGATAGCACAGACTAGCTATCTATGGGTGCTAGCGGATTCTTGCTTGGTGCTTATTCCCACTCTAACGCTAGCTCACTCGTCTCACAAGGCGCTGCTAGCGTCGGCACGTGACTTATATCTTTAGGTTACAAGATAGCAGCTATTATCGCCAGCGCACTTACTAATGGACTGGCTTCCACCCTTTTGGTCCGAATCTCTTAAGCCAACTTGTGCCTAGTGCTTAAGTTAATATTTATCTTTTAACAGTCAACCGCCGTAGCTGAACACTGATACTACTTTCTTTCTTGACAACACTAACAACGATTGTATATTTAAGAGAAATCAAAGCAGACACTTTGATCTTTTACGTCCCTGTGAGTAGTTATAGTATTTTGATTGTAATTTAGCTAAGCATATCTTAGATTGCGACCCCAAGATAGCGTATATATCAACTTGATTAACTGATTAGAAATGAATCCATCTAATTCATGCCAATCTCCAGAACAGCATAGCATGATCTTCTATAAGCAATAGAAGCAGTGAATGTGCAGGTACAGTACTGACCGGGCTGTAGGACTATCAAGCTATGCCTGTTCAGGTTATGGGAGTAGCCGATAGAGCCGCTTCATTTATGATTGGACGGCAAGAAATTCTTATCTGCTAAATCAATTTAGCGGTTGTCACACTATTATCGCTGCGAAGTGCTTACAGAGTTAGTAGGTGTTAGCTACAGCAGAGCGACAAGAAGCAGCTGCAGTTGTCAACTGCATGACGCTCAAGACTTAAGCGTATCGATACTAATACATAAGGTCTTTAATTACTGCATAGCCAATTATTGCGTGACATGCCATCATTATCTGCAACCCATCAACTTCCATTCCCTGTCAGCGAGAAACCGGCCTTGTGAAGATAATCTCTAGACTAGTAGGTGAGTCTTGTCTTCTATATATTGATTTACTGCTGTCTAGGTCCAAAATTTTATAAACACATTTTGCAGGGCATATCAAATAAGACCCTAATGCCCAACAGCTGTCATATGGCCATTTGCTGCGTCCTGGGTGAAAAATTTCTTAGCGCACGTCTTGCAAGGGATTTTGGGGCTCCCATGTCCAGTGGATGTCATGTGGCCGTTTGCTGCGTCCTGGGTGAAAAATTTCTTGGCGCACGTCTTGCAAGGGATGTTGGGGCTCCCGTGTCCAGTGGATGTCATGTGGCCGTTTGCTGCATCCTGGGTGAAGAATTTCTTGGCACACGTCTTGCAAGGGATATTGGGGCTCCCGTGTCCAGTGGATGTCATGTGGCCATTTGCTGCATCCTGTGTGAGAAACTTCTTGGTGCAGGTTTGGCATCTGAGTTGTGGTCCTTTTATGTTATGCTGATTCAAACTATTACTCCGCATGCCGAGAGGCGAAGCATTAGCATGCTCTTTTAGAGTTTTTTTTTTCTCTTGCCGAGATCCTGCTGCAGCATCAGCGCCCGATACACCGCCAAGCAGAAGACAATTGCTATACTAACCAACTGCCTCTCGGATCACTTCTTCCATGGTGTGGGTCTTAGCTATCTCTGCTGCTGGTATAACTGACAGCAACTCCTTAAGCTTCTGCATGCTGTCAGCCGTCAGGCCATGCGCCAAAGTCTTTGCGCCAAGTTGACACGAACCGTCTTAAGCGCTTGCATCTCTGTATCTCGGGCGACGAACTCGCCCATAGTGGGGATGCCTCGGAAACTGAAGTCGATCTTATGCTTACTGACACCTGACGCGCTTAGCTAAGTTTGCATAACATAGTAGGGATTACCTTAATGTATAGTTACATTGAGATCGCGCCCGAAGGAGCTGAGGAGACATATTAACCATGCCCTCGATTACTTCAGCTACTGTCTGAAAGTCTTCCTCTTTTGCATCTTCGAACTTGTTCATATCAAAATGGGTCCGCGAGAGTGACCGCTTATCCGTCGACTCAGAGAGATCTAGACATCCAGCACGCTGGCTAACTACAAACCTCTGTAACTGTTAGCATAACTATTATATACCATGTCTAGCTAACTTACAATCCGATTTTGCTTACCTACGATCCTCCCTACGTTGCTAGACTTGAGCTCAAAGAAGCAGACGATCTGAGTCTTGTTTGTCTGGTCTCGCATCTTCTTTAAGAAGCTATCTACCAATTCCTGCAGATATGCATTCCCTGGCTGCAGCACCTCAAGCGCGGCAGGCTGCAACTGGTCCTCATGGTACTCACGCCGTGCTGCCTCGAGCATCTCCATCTGGTCCATCCCCTCAGCGCCTCGAAACGGCGTACCGAAGAAGACTAGGCCAGTCGTCGACGAGAACAGTCCAGGCCATTCGTTTGGGTACTGCTCGGCTTCTAGGAGTGCCTGCAGAAACGTTTAGCGACTGCCGCGTCTTCGTCTTATCTATCTATCCGTTCCCTCACCTTTAGCACAACCAGCCCGCCAAAGCAGTGCGCCACGAACACCAGCGGACGAAACGGGACATCCTAGCATAATCAGCGGATACAAAGCATCTACTAAGCACGGTCATCGGCACCTTTCTCTCCCGCTTCAACGCTCTCAGCAGCCGCTCAGCTACAGTTGACACGCTCTGCTGCATCGCCTCCTTGCCAAACCACTGCGACTCATACCCGTACCGCATAATGCGCGCATTTGGCGCTACCACTGGCAGCATGTCGTTGTCGATAAGCCAGTTGCGCCATCTTGGCTCTTCTGCCGTGCCCGCGTTTTTGCACCAGCTGTCGTCGGGATGGGCGCCGAGACCGTGGACTGCGACGATGCTAGCCGGTCAGTTGTAAGCTATGTGCAAGCGGTCGTTACAGGCAAGCGTACTCGATGCTCTGCGCTTGTATGGGTGCTTCACGGAGCACCCTTAGGCCCACGTCCTTGTTAGTGACTGACCGAACCTAGTTCCGTATTAGCCTCGGCGCTCGCCCAGTCTCCTATGCTGGGCCTCACCATTGCTAATTATAAAGAAGAAGCGTCTGCTCACTCCGTCGGATGAGGACTTGGAGGCGACAGGAAGGAAGTGAAAGGAAAGAAAAGGTGAAATAGAAGCAGAGAGAGCGGCACAGCGACATGAGCAGCCAGGCTGAGACAAGGCTGAGCGTCCCAAGCGTTGGCTGTCGTAGCGCTGCGCCGCACCGCCTTCACCTACATCGAGCTGGCTGGCGCCAAATTGTGTAGCAGGAAGCCATTTCTGTCGTAAGCCACACGAAGGCGCCTTCTGTGAACGATGCAGTATTGTCGCGTTCTCTGCTATGCTATCTTCTGTCCCGCGTCATGTATTCCCCCTGACCGTTAGTAACGTTACTGGCCGTCAACTCGATTACTATAATATCATTTGCTGTGCCTTCTCATGCATTGAATCCTTATTAGGGCATTCATCATTGGAGGCATTTACGCACTGCCTAGCTGCTGCTATTCTTAGACTCTAGCCCGCACACTCGACCTCATGCTGCCTCTGCATTCTGCGTTCTGCCTCTCACTAGTATTGCTGCCTCCACTGACATGGACAGAGCTATCTTAGCGCTGGCACAAGACCTGCCTCACAGCGTACCTCGAACATACGCTGCCCTGTCAGAACTAACTAAAGTTCCTCTTTCTACCCTTCACTACCGTGGTTGAGGCAGTAGTAGCTCGCTTGACAATAGCAACTAGTGCCCTCTAGACTCTGTTCCCAAAATTCAGTAGTTAGACAATATAGTTATCCACGTATGCATTTATCGTTTCTCGCCTCTCGCCTCTCGCCTCTCGCTAACCTAGTTATGCATGCTTATAGCTTCGATACCCCTCTCCACCAGGCCCTGCATCATCTACTCAGCTAGCATCTGCATGCTTTCCGCCCTTTGCTCCGCTCCTCTAGTTTCCGTCTTATAGTATACACCCACTCGTCTAAGAACATCCACAGCCAAAGAGCCCCAAACCACACTGCGATAATAACAGTACCCACAAGACTGAGCGCGCTAAACCAGCGAGACGTGTGCCAGACTAAAGCCCAATGAACAGCCATAGTTTGATCAGCTGCAAGTGCAACCTGCATAGAGTTAAGGATCGTAGATACTACAGCAAATACAAATAGTATAGGGCCATAGAGGCGCGCAAAATAGTCTCCATATTGCCCGTGTACCTGCTCGAAGTGAAACTTGCGCAGGAGCAGAGGCGCGTAGAAGTTGAGTCGCGTCAGTCTCAGCTCGCCGAAGCAGTACCTTCTTGACACAGCCGCATCCTCAATATAGCGAAGATCCCCAGCAAATCGACAGAAAGATGGCCAATCAACGTCGCTAGGGACAAGGCGAAGGTGGTCCTGTTGAGCAATATGGAAGTCCGACTCATGTCGGATTAAGTAGCGATACGTGCGCAAGAAGCCGGTTGCTGCTGCGCGAAGACTGCTTTGGCCGTCACCTAACGACCCCAGTTTTTGATCTAGATAGGTCTCCCAGAAGGCATGCGATAGAAGATATCTCGGAATGGGTTTGATAAATATGCGGTCGTGGATCCAGACCAGGTGGAGACGGGGGTCTTCTGTGATGATAATCTCACGGCCTTTAACGCGTTGGTGGTGCAACGGGTTCACGTTTGCACTTGACATGGTTGTCATAATCCATAAACGCGGTGATATTCTCTCGAGGTCGTCTGACCGTAGATCAGCCTCAAGAAACTGCTTCGTGAGACTGAGGTCGTTAAGTGGAATCGAAGGCTGGCCAGGCAAGGTTGTACTCTGCGATGCGCTAGGTTCCGGGTCTAGATCGCAAACAAGCTGATTTACTTTTAAGAACGGCGGCATAACGGCGGCATAGTAGCGTTGAATGCAGAGGAGATCGAAGAAGTTCAGTTTCGACCTTTGCAATGATGTTTCATGAACGCTAATCGAGCAGACAGCGCAGTCCATCCTAAGCAGTTGGGCGCGGCGCAACCCCCACCACCGCCGGGCGCTTGCCGACGCAGGCGGCGCTCAGCCTTGCGCTTCTGCCCTGCAGCTTAGCCTTGGGTCTCAGCCTTGGGTCTCAGCTGAGCTGCTCGCGCCGCTGTCTTGCTTTCATTGCCTTGCCTTGCCTTCCCCTCTCCACCTCTCTCTTCCTGTCTCTTCCTGTCTCTTCTTATATATCACCTATTATATCTTCTCGCCTCTAATCCCTCATCCAATCCCTCGAGCAGACCCTGCTCTCTTACTATCAGCAATGGTGGGTCTGGCACGGGAGGGTGCGCACCGAGGCTAACGCGGGGCTAGGTTCGACCTATCACTAGCAAGGACGTGGGCCTAAGGGTGCTCCGTGAAGCGCCGGCCGAAGCGCAGAACATCGAGTACGTTTGCCTGTAATGACTCCTTACACACAACGCACAGCTCACTAGATAGCATTGTCGCAGTCCACGGTCTCGGTGCCCACCCTGACGACAGCTGGTGCAAGAACGCGGGCACGACAGAGGAGCCACAATGGCGCAACTGGCTTGTCGAGCACGACATGCTGCCAGCGGTAGCGCCGAGCGCACGCATCATGCGGTACGGATATGAGTCGCAGTGGTTCGGCCAAGAGGCGATGCAGCAGAGCGTGTCTACTGTGGCCGAGCGGTTGCTAAGAGCGTTGAAGCGGGAGAGAAAGGTGCCGATGACCGTGCTTAGTAGATGCTTTGTATCCGCTGATTATGCTAGGATGTCCCGTTTCGTCCGCTGGTGTTCGTGGCGCACTGCTTTGGCGGGCTGGTTGTGCTAAAGGTGAGGGAACGGATAGATAGATAAGACGAAGACGCGGCAGTCGCTAAACGTTTCTGCAGGCACTCCTAGAAGCCGAGCAGTACCCAAACGAATGGCCTGGACTGTTCTCGTCGACGACTGGCCTAGTCTTCTTCGGTACGCCGTTTCGAGGCGCCGAGGGGATGAACCAGGTAGAGATGCTTGAGGCGGCGCGGCGTGAACACCACGACGACCAGGTGCAGCCCGCCGTGCTTGAGGTGCTGCAGCCAGGGAACGCATACCTGCAGGACTTAGTCGACAGCTTCCTAAGGAAGATGCGAGGCCAAGCAAACAAGACTCAGGTCGTGTGCTTTTTTGAGCTTAAGTCAAGTAATGTAGGGAACATTGTAGGCAAGCAGGATCGGATTGTAAGTTATGTAGACACTATATATAATGTTTAAACTAATAAAGACTATAGAGATTTGTAGTTAGCCAGCATGCTGGCTGTCTAGATCTTTCTGAGTCGACGGACAAGCGGTCGCTTTCGCGGACCCACTTTGATATGAACAAGTTCGAAGATGCAAAAGAGGAAGACTTTCAGACAGTGGCAGAAGTAATAGAGAGCATAGTTGAGGCGTCTCCTCAGCTCTTGTGGGCGCGATCTCAATGTAACTATACATAACAGTAGTCCCTACTATATTAAACAAGGTGGGCTAAGCACGCCAGGTGTCAGTAAGCACAAAGTCGACTTCAGTCTCCGAGGTATTCCTATTGTGAGTCAGTTCGTCGCTAGAGATTTAGAGATGCAAGCGCTCGAGAAGACTCTTGTCAAGACTTCACCCGCTACAAGTCGTCCAAGAAACGTTGTGATCGTCCACGGACTAGGTGGCATTGGTAAGACGCAGCTGGTGGTGGAGTTTGCACGAAAGCACCAGCGTCAGTTTAGTGCAGTGTTCTGGCTAGATGGATCGTCCGAGGCCAGCCTAAAGCAGTCGTTCATTGACATATCGCAGAGACTTCCACGCTGCGAGCTGACGGCTGACGGCGTGCAAATGCTTAGCCAGGCCACTGTCGAGGCTGATGCGGCAGTGCGCGAGTGTCGGCAGTGGCTATCCATATCATCCAACTACCACTGGCTCTTAATTGTAGATAACGTCGACCGCGACCACCGCGATAAAGGTGACTCGCAGGCATACAATGTGAAGGAATACTTCCCAGACGCAGACCACGGATCGGTCCTAATCACGAGCCGGCTGGCTAGTCTCCAGCGGCTCGGATCTGGCGTCAAGGTGGGAATAGTGGCAGCAGAGCAGGCCCGTGCTATACTCGAGAATAACGCTGGGAGAGTAGTCAAAGGCATGAGAAAGGCTTCACCTGTTAAATGGATGTTGCTAACACAGCCTAAATAGACGCCGAAATGGTGCTTGGACTGCTTCACGGGCTCCCACTAGCCCTCACCCAAGCCGGGTCGTACATGCGCGAGACAAATGTGTCAGCGGCTGCGTATGCGAAGCACTACGACAGCACGTGGGGTCGCTTGATGAAGAAAGAGGGTCGCTTTCCGCTCGACGAGTATGGCGATCGCAGCGTGCAGACTACTTGGACCATATCGTACGAGCAGGTTCAGCGGCGGAGCGATGGGGCAGCTTGTCTGCTAAAGTTGTGGGGTTTTCTAGACAGCGGAGAGGTGTGGTACGAGCTTATTGCAGCATGCAAGGATTTGGCGGAAGAGACAGATGTTCCAACATGGCTGCTAGAGATGGCTGAGGATGAGTTAGAGTTTGCAGAAGTAATGGGCCTGTTGTCGCGCTACTCGCTTATCGATGGCAAAGAAGGCACTGACAGCTACTCGATGCATTCAGTACTGCATCGATGGTGTAGCTCCCAGGCGAAAGATGAGGAGCGGCAGGCACTAGGTTGCTTGGCAGTAGAGCTAGTGGAATCAAGCGTACCTTCAAAGTCGGAAACGGAGTTCTGGAGGAAGCGGAAGCGGATTATGGCGCATGGGGCGTATGTTAGTAGATGGATAGTGAAGGAAGATAAGCTAGGTGAGAGGCAGGGCATGAAGACTTTTATACAGCCAGGATCGTTTTATAATCTTGGATATCTGCTTGACGATGAGCATAGGCAGCAAGCAGAGCAGATGTACCAGCGAGCGCTGGCTGGATACGAAAAAGCATGGGGGCCAGACCATACAGAGACACTCGACACCGTCAACAACTTGGGCGTTCTTTATGCAGACTTAGGCAAGCTCGAACAAGCCGAGCACATGTACCAGCGAGCGCTGGCTGGAAAGGAGAAGGCATGGGGACCAGACCACACATCGACACTTGACACCGTCAATAACTTAGGCGTTCTCTACAAAGCCCTAGGCAAGCTCGAGCAAGCCGAGCACATGTACCAGCGAGCGCTGGCTGGATATGAGAAAGCATGGGGGCCAGACCACACAAAGACACTCGACACCGTCAACAACTTGGGCGTTCTTTATGCAGACTTAGGCAAGCTCGAGCAAGCCGAGCACATGTACCAGCGAGCGCTGGCTGGATACAAGAAGGCATGGGGGCCAGACCACACAGAGACACTCGACACGATCAACAATTTGGGCCTTCTTTATGCAGACCTAGGCAAGCTCGAACAAGCAGAGCACATGTACCAGCAAGCGCTGGCTGGATATGAGAAAGCATGGGGGCCAGATCATGCAAAGACACTCGACACGGTCAACAATTT
>NW_006911918.1:59215-65968 GCF_000338995.1 Bipolaris sorokiniana ND90Pr
GTCAACAACTTGGGCCTTCTTTATGCAGACCTAGGCAGCTCGAACAAGCAGAGCACATGTACCAGCAAGCGCTGGCTGGAAAGGAGAAGGCATGGGGGCCAGACCACACAAAAACACTTGACACCGTCAACAACTTGGGCCTTCTTTATGCAGACCTAGGCAAGCTCGAGCAAGCCGAGCACATGTACCAGCAAGCGCTGGCTGGATATGAGAAAGCATGGGGGCCAGATCATGCAAAGACACTCGACACGGTCAACAATTTGGGCCTTCTTTATGCAGACCTAGGCAAGCTCAAGCAAGCCGAGCACATGTACCAGCGGGCACTAGCTGGATACGAAAAAGCATGGGGGCCCGAGCACACATCGACACTCGACACGGTCAATAACTTGGGCCTTCTTTATGCAGACCTAGGCAGGCCGGAGCAAGCCGAGCACATGTACCAGAGAGCGCTAACTGGATATGCGAAAGCTATCCATCCTGATAACCTTCTCACTTTCATCCCAGCGCTTAACAACATGTGGGCCTTTGCTTCTCTACGTGAAAGCCAGGGCCACATAGAGGATGCTCGACAATGGTACTCGCAGGCTCTGCTAGGCTATGAGAAGACCTTTGGGCAGGACCATGAGAATTGTCAGGCCTTACGTAACAATCTAGATGCGTTAACAATCGAGGAGGAGGAAGAGGAGGAACAATAGCTAGATGCCTTTACCACCAGAGTGTTGGTGAAGAGCTACGGCTCTCCACAAATTGAAGTTAAATTTGGATTATCGCCAACTTAGCCTACTTCGAGGCGAAAGAGACTACTGAGAAAGCTGGGGTGGAAGTAGAGGTAAAGCAAGACTTAGTAGTAGCGGGTACAGTAATAGCAATGTAGGCTCAAGCACTAGGTGAAAGTTCGCATAAGTGATATAAGATTAACATGAACGCTGAAGCCAGTCCACCAGCAAGTGCGCTGGCAGCAAAAGCTAGTACGTTGCAACCTGTAGATATGAGTCACGTGCCGGCGCTAGAGTATATTAGTTGGCGTTAGAACGAGAACGAGCACGAAGCAATATCCACTAGTAGCTCTACATAGTTAGTTGACTCTATTTACAGACACTCTAAAGCAGCGCTAAAGTGTAGACTAACTAGGCATAGTGCGGTATACAATCCACGTGAACTGCGTTTTATCCTAGCTTACATGCACGCGCTAAACTACAACGCTAGCATGCATTGTCCCTGGCATAGTATGCGCTGTGCGGAGAAACTCGCGGAAGGGATTATGTCTATTGCTAAATGCATTCAGTGCGCAGGTTAATTTGCCTTAGCTGCTAGCCTATTATCTTACTGCTCCAAATTTAGAAAACATTGTGCTAGCTGTAGTGATGCAGGGATGCGGAGGAATAGTAGAGGCTATAGACGCTGCGCAAAAAATCTTAATCTTAATCTTAATAAGATAAACACACAAACCGAGCTCGACAACTACCTACTTACAGGACCTAAAGTTAGTACAAAATAAAACGTTAATACTGCTACAATCTACTTCTGTTTTCCTTTTTCCTGTACGACCTTTACGTGATGTTAAAACGGGGGTACAAACTTGTTATTTTCTGTTCATGCGTTCTCGTGCAACGCTATCTGAGAATTGTAACGGCGCAGGCAAGACTACTCGGATCAGTATCGGCGGTAGTGTCACTCAGAGGCATATGGGAGTGCGTGGGACATCAAACGAGCCTTAATTCGAATAGACACCTATAGGCCTTGTACGAAAGGATATCAAAAGTCTACAGAGCTAGCTACAGGGAGTGTCTCCTTATATACTTATCTTAGTCGGATCCGAATCGGATCCGACCTCACAACGAGTGGTTGATGAAGAGGGCGGCGAGTACTACCTCCGATCCGGCTCTGGGATTGGTCCGATACATGGCGAAGTTGTAACATCGTTACAAGAATCTATATTCCGTACCGTTCCTATAAACTTCCGTACGGCACCCTAAAGTACCCATTACTACTATTACTATATTACTATGCCTCGTCTATAAAAGAACACTACTGAAACTCAGTCCTTTATACCCGCCGCTAGTTAACCATCCTCTTAGATCTTTTGTAATACATGTTAGCAGTGTTATTGTCAGATTGTGATGGGTTATCAAAGATAGGTGAATAATGGATGGGTTATTGATTCGATTGATTGATTTGATCTGATCTGATCTGATCTGATCTGAGTTGTTCTTCTTCGATCTGATCCACGCCGATCCCCTGAGTATGATCGCGGTGGGTCGTGCACTCTGACTAATTACAGAATCCGGATTCTATCCACCGCCCAAAAATATGCCCATATTCTGACAACTATCCTATTAGCAACTTCGCTCTAAATCGCGTTAGGGCCTCCTGCACGTGATGTTTACAGACTAAGGGCCTATTCGGTTCCGCGGTTGCGTTTTACGTTTTGCGTTTTTATTACCGGATTTGGGCTGCGTTTTTGAACCGCAGCCGAAAACGCGATTCTGTTCGGTAAAACGCGAGTTTTCTAAGCATCAACCCTTGCTGCGTTTTGTTAGTGTCGCTCTAGTAGAAAAAGCCATGTCTAGTGCTTACCTGACCCATATCACATACTCTATTTGGAAAGGTCAAAACGCGATTCCCAACCGTAGCAAGGGAGGCAGCGGTTAGCTGCGTTTTTGCCTGTGCTATGTATCAAAAACCGACAACCAAAAAAGCTATCGCGATAGCTGCAGCTGGTATAGCAGCTGCCGCAGCGTTAGCAGTTGCTACCAGCAATATATATCGTCCGTCACCTTCGGGCGTACGAGCTCATGATGACGATTGTGACCGTAGGTATCTCTAGCTATTTGCCTGCTTGAGTGACGATACGCAGTTATTTGCTGAGAGCCAACTCACTCGGCCAGTATTTAAAGCGTTAGCCCGTTGGTTGCGGCATCACGGTCTCCGCGATAGGCGGGCGTCAGTTAAGGAAAAACTACTCGTATTTTTGTATATCTGTGGTGTTAGATCATCGTGGAGAAATGCCAAATATCGCTGCGGGCGATCACTGGATACTATATCTCGGTTAGTTCAAAAACTCTTACAGCTACAGCCAAATTACTTACTAGAGCTGAGACACTTTTACCAGGTTCTAGACGGGCTGATCCGGATATATCCCGAGGTGGTGAGGCCAGCTTCAGATGTTGTGCCAGCCGTGATCCGCAGCGACCCACGACGCTGGCCAGCCTTCAGAGACTGCGTAGGCGCAATTGACGGGACACACCTAGAGCTTCATGTATCATCTAGTCAGCAGTCGCGCTTCCGCAATCGTAAGGGAGAAATTACTTAAAACGTACTCGCGGCAGTAGATTTTGATATGAACTTTACTTACGTTCTTACGGGCTGGGAAGGCTCAGCCCATAATAGGCGAGTCCTGCAGGATGCTATCCACCGAGGATGTTCAGCACCACAAGGTCGGTATTATCTGGGTGACGCTGGATATGCTAATAGGACACTGACGCTCTAGCCGTATAGAGGCGTACGCTATCATCTGCGAGAGGTTAGAGCTATTAGGCGCACACCAGAGAGTAAAAAAGAGCTTTTCAACATGAGTCACTCTAGCTTGCGGATGGTAGTTGAGCGTACCTTTAGAGTATAGAAACGGCGCTGGCGTATTTTTGATCGACCGCACGAGTTCTCGATTACTACTCAAGTTAATCTAGTATGTAGGCTCGTTGCGGTACACACTTTTACTAATAACTTCTATCCAGTTTGTGAGGATTCAGAGCGGCTGGATCCAGTGGGTAGCGAGCTGGATAGCGGGGAGGATAGCGACGCTGGCGACGTGGTAGCAGAGGTAGCTAGCCCAGACCAGAAGAGAGAGCTGATTGCGGATCAACTGTGGGAAAACTACTGTTCTGTTAGCAGTATATCTTGAAGCTGGTCTCACGGGCATCAAAACGATAGTCGTACAGCAAAAATTAGACTTTTTTATAGTAATATTATAGGAGGTTTTTGGTGGAAGGTTTTGCTATACTATAGCTAAGATATCGCGATACTGGACCGTGCGCTAGGTGGCAATTACTATATTTAGACTAGTGGCTACAGTGCAGTAAAAGGTGTAGTATCTGATTTTGAGCTTTCTAGCACCTCCCACACCACCTCCTAGCTCCACCAAAAAACTCCTCCCAACCACTGCTCCACCACCTACTCAAGACTATCTATTGCTGCATTAAACTTCTCCCAATCTACGCCTGTACTAATGATTGTTTCCCTGCGGTTAAGTAGAAACTTCCGTACCCAACCATGGCGCGTTTCTAGTCTCATTAAACAGAAAACTTCGCGGTATACTCCTTCTCAAATTCATCAATTATAGCGTATTTTAACCCATCTGACAGAAACTGATACTCCAACTCTATGGGCTACATAGCGTCACGCTGGTAATCTTTTTGCATCGCCGCCACTAGATTTGATAGCTGAGTAGTGAGTCCACTAAGCTGGTGCCCGAGCTGATCAGCTGCCACTTGACAAGATTTTAATGAGCTCGTAGCTGACACTGGAGCAGATCTTTTGCTACCCACTACAGATGACACCTCACTACTATAGCTTAGTGACGGTGAAGTATCATCAGCAGGCTGGCTAATCAGATCCTCCACCGACATAGCGTTGCCTCCTGTCGCGAGTATACCTCTAAACAATTGGCCCAGCTCCTCTGCTAATGTAAACGGTTTCCACTTAAACCTTCGGGCCTCTGGATAAGCTGCGAAATACGCTTCTAGTGCGTCTAGATCACCAGTTACGCAGCCAAGCTCGTCTACACCAAATCCAGACTGTGAGGTGAGATGCTCTCAGATCTTCCATTTTTTTCCAGACGTCAATTTTATTTTTGATAGCTTGTTGAGTCACCACTGGCCGGCCCGCGACCGACTGTACGTCCCGTTTGGCCTTCTCCGACGCTGGTTTTTTCCAGCTGCTGTCTGCCCTCTGTCCGTGCTCCTCTCCCGCCTCCAATAGCGACGTTAATAATACTCTCTCCATTTCCTGGGTCCACATGAGACTCAGAGGCCGTTCGGTACTGGCGGGCGGTGACGACGATACTGGCAGCTGTGTCGACGACCAGCTCATCTGAGTGGACTCTGGTGGCGGGGATATAGAAAGTGACTGCTGCGCAAAGCTTTGCAACATCGATTCAGTATATTGGGACGTCATTTTGATAGTAAGTCTGCTATAGTATAGGTTATCCAAAATAACGAAGTTACAGAGAACTGAAACGCTAAAAACCCAGCTAAACCGCCCCTCTGTATTCTATCTCAATTCGGAAAAGTCAAACCGCTGCACTAGCCGGGTCCCCCTGCCGCAACTCCTGCCAAAGCTCTATACTCGAATAGGTATCAAAAACGCAACCGCAGAACGCGCAACCGAACAGGCCCTAAAAATTGCGCTCACCCCCTAACAACTAAACTTGGCCACAGGCTGTAACGATGTTAAAATACCGCCAAGGATCAGACCTATATTATGGTCGGATCGGAGGAAGTACGCGCCGCCCTCTTCAGCAGTTATTCGTTCCTGTAGTCGGACCCAACTCGGATCCGACTAGGATAAGTATATATAGACACTCCCTGTAGCTAGCTCTATAGTTTTTCGATATCCTTTCGTACAAGGCCTATAAGTGTCTATTCGAATCAAGGCTCGTTTGATGTCCCACGCAGTCCCATATGCCTCTTAGTGACACTACTGCCAATACTGATTCGACTAGTCTTGCCTGCGCTGTTACACAGGCATGGCATTATGAATAACTAGCATAACGAAAACGATTGTGTTTTTTGTAATACGCACTATTGAGTAGAAGAAGGGTATCTTGAGAGTAGTGCTACTCTAAATGCAGTTTGATAAGCATAGGGGGGAAGAAAATAGAAGATTGGATAGCAAATCCATCTCGGTGAGGCGGGTTTCTCGGTTATGCGGGATGCACATTAGATACAAGCGAGCGGCGCACCCCCACTAACTTTACGCACCTCTCTTCGTATACAGCTCTACTACAACTTAATAAAGCTTATATATGTCAAGGTAGTAGATTAAACACTATCTAAAGTATCTTTCTTACATGTACGCGAATTATGGCCAGTCTCTCTACACCTACTACACCGCGCCAGAGCCTGGCGGCTAACACCTGATCGCTCTCCTCCTTAACGCTCTTCATAAGCAATCTGCTGATCAGCCTCGCGCTGAGCGAGTAGATCTTCTCTAGCTCCCTTTGTTAGCAGTCCTTGCTTCTGTATCCGCTTCTTCTTACGCTGCTTACGCTGCTTACGCTTTGTTGCGGCTTCGTTCGCCTTGTCGAGGCTGGCTATCCGATCGCGCATTAGCTTAGCCGAGAGCATCGTTACCTTAGCCCCCTTCTTAAGCTGGTCAATTGCCGTAATAATTAAAGCTGGTGATGAACCTTGATGCCGCTGAACGCGATCACGTATTAGTGTCGACTGAGCTTCAAGCTCGCGTGTGTTGCTGGGCGTACGAGCCTGCCAGAGAGTCTCTGCTAGAACAGCTGGTGGAGTAGGCGTACGTAGCTGCACGTCAAGCCTTGATAGAACAGCATCTGGCTGGAGAGGAACAAGGCCTGCACCGCGGAAGGCAGAGCAGATATTGGCTGGCGTGAAGGATCGATCGAACGCTACCTTGAACGCTGGCAGAAACTCGAGCTTAGTGATGTGGTTGATATGGTGGCGGATTAGACTCTCTACCTCCCGGCTGTACGCACACTTTAATGGCGAGAAGCAGCCAACGTCAAGA
>NW_006911919.1:0-17541 GCF_000338995.1 Bipolaris sorokiniana ND90Pr
TAAACAGACAATACGACTCGTTACAGAGGACATCGCCAAACTACATACC
Source organism: Bipolaris sorokiniana ND90Pr (assembly GCF_000338995.1). Lineage (NCBI taxonomy): Eukaryota > Fungi > Ascomycota > Dothideomycetes > Pleosporales > Pleosporaceae > Bipolaris > Bipolaris sorokiniana. The sequence continues at coordinate 50 of NW_006911919.1, forward strand.
AAACTCCGGCATGTAGACATTCACAACCACTGGCTCCGACAAGAAGTCTCCCGCGGCAAGATTATGGTGAAGCATGTTCCGACAGATTATATGCTCGCCGATGGACTAACAAAGGCCCTGCCAGCGAATAAATGGGAGAACTTTCTTAACCAATTAGGACTTGTTGAGAGATGCCAGGTATCACCTAGGACACTTCAGGTGAATGAAATGGAAAACTGTATTGAAGAAGCTATTAAAGGGGATGAAGATAATACGCCAGCTCCGAAGGGGTTCAAAGCTGAGGGGGTGTGTCAGAAGTAAGGCTTTAGTTGAGGCCCATGCATAAGGCCAAGGAAACAAAAGAAAAGAAAAAAGCCACAAAAAGGCGACACCTCAGGAGATAGCAAAAATGAACACCTTTTTCATGACCCTATCATTAAAGACCCATCAAATCTGACAACAAGCCAAGCGCTTCTCTATAAATTTGCAAGCAAGCAAGCAGAATTCACTGTGCTTGCTTGGTTGCTTGAATCGCGCTTGATTATAGACAAGATTATTGGTGTTATAGTAAACTAATCTCATAATAGGCTCTATAGTTAGTAGTCATTGCTTCTTCTTGTTGAGACAGAGGCTTGTTGCTTTAGCTTAGCTAGAGTTATTGCTTCTGCAGCTTTGCATAGGCTGCGACAATATGTTAGATACTAACTTCATACCTATCTTAGCTATCTATGCTATACGTATTACGCGTTTCCTCCGTGTTGCAACCTCTAAGCTACTCTACTTGTCATCATGCCACCCAGAAAGCGCGTCTCTACCACCTCTATCGCGCCGAGAAAGCGCGCTCGAGTCGCAGATCCTTCTGGCTCCGCCAGCCAGCCCATCGTTGTCAATATACAGCCATCTGCTCCATCTCCGTTGCCTCATCCCCCATCCGTTGAAGTCCTGCTCGAAGCGTCGCAGGCCACTACCTTCGAGTCACAACTCCGCGATTCTCGTCCTGAAGCTGAAATTGTCGCGCCTGCCGACGGCAGCGAGGAGGCGACTATAGCCTCATCCAACGTGGCCGATGAGGCTGCTGAGCGCCTTGATCAGAACTTCGAGGACAACTACGACAGCATAGACTGGCTGCGCCTACCACGCTTTACGAAGCCACTCACAACATCGCGGCGTAAGCCTTCTTGGATTTATCAACATGGCTATCGCGTTGTTCTCCTTACAGACCCAGAACAAGTATTCTGGGTCTGTCGATACTGTCACATCCACAAGTATATTGACGCTGGCCGTGGTGGTGTTTTCCCAGCTGCTGCGACAGCTCAAGCTGCGCGCCACCTCTGCGAGCTTCGACCTGGCCATAGCCATCAGCTGCCTGGTAAGCCTCGCAGCGTCGTTAATGAAGGCTCTATCCGCAGCCTATTCAAGAGTGGAGTACCAGTGTCTCAAGAAGTCGCCAACGAGCTTGGTCACTTCGATATTCAGCGCTTTAGGCTTGCTGCGGTAGGATGGCTTGTCGATAACAACCACCCACTCTCTGAGTTTGAGAAGCCAGCGTTTCGAGACATGATAGCTATGGCCAACCCAGAGGCAGAAGCGGCACTTTGGCAGGGTCACAAAAGCGTACGCCAGTACGTTTTGCGCCTATACAATCACCTACAGCCGCGTGTTGTCTATGAGCTGTCCAAAGCTCTTAGTAGAATACACGTAAGCTTCGACGGATGGACGACTAAAGGCGGCAAACGTGGCTATCTAGGCATTGTCGCCCACTACGTCAACCACGAAGGCAACCTCGTTGACCTGCCTATTGCACTGCCCCAGCTGATGGGCGCTCACTCTGGTGAGAATATGGCTGAGATTGTTTACAGTACACTGCAGAAGTTTGGCGTTAGTCCTCGTACAATAGGCTACTTTGTACTTGACAACGCCTCTAATAATGACACTACAATTGTGTCACTTGCGCAGAAGATGGGCTTCAACGCCACCTACCGTCGCCTCCGCTGCGGCCCTCACACTCTGAACATTGTTGGCCAAACACTACTTTGGGGCAAAGACAGCGACGCGTACGACAATAATGTTGGCGAGGTAGTTGCAGTAGATACGGAGCACAAGTTTATGAGTGAGTGGCGAAGTGACGGCCCATTAGGTGTGCTTTTAGCGATAATCAACTCTATTAAAACACCACAACAGTACGAGCTTTTTACAAACTTTCAGCAGCTCGCGCACCACGAGCTACCTATTGACGCCACCGAAGATGATCGCAAAATACTTGAACCTATTAAGCCTGTTATTACCCGCTGGAACTCCTTCTACTCATGCTTTGAGCGCGCCGCCAAACTCCAGTCTGCAGTCAACGCCTACGCCAATCACCACATAAATGATACTAGGCAGAAGGACGACCGCGCTCTACGCCTGGGTAACAAGCCACCCTTTGCGCCGCCGTGGATGAGGTCAGATGGGCTTACTGCTGCTGACTGGGCAGTAATTACGGAATATATTGACGTTCTAGGGCCACTCAAAACTGCTACAAAACGGCTAGAAGGACATGGCAAGAGCGGTAGCTTTGGATCTATTGCTGAAATTATTCCAGTATTTGAAGTACTACTCAGCAAGTTCGAAGAGAAACTCCAGAACTACGACGCTGTTGATCACTGTCAACACAACGAGGCACCCGAAGACCATCTTGCGATCAACCTCCGCGCTGCTCTTGTCAAGGCGCGCAGCTATTACAGCAAGCTCGATCACTCCCCAGCTTACTATACTGCAACAATACTCCACCCTCGCTACAAGTCTTTTTGCGACTCTGTGTGGGCAGAGAAACCAGAGTGGCTCTCGCTTAACAACCGCAATTTTTATGCTTTATGGGCAGAATACAACACCACGCCAAAGCCTCAAGCACGCCTACAGAAGCTCTCTAACGACCTCGACGACGCGATTGATAGCCTCTGCAACCCTAAGAGAGCACCTAACAATATAGACGAGAATGAATACACAAGGTGGAAGACCTGCGAGCCGGTGGCAGAGAAGGACTCACCTAACGCGCTTAATCCAACACAATATTGGATGGGGCTTCGCGAGCAATATCCCAACCTTAGTAGACTTGCGCTTGATATACTCTCTATCCCAGCCTCAAGCTGTGAGTGTGAGCGCATGTTTAGTGAGCTAGGTGATCTTCTCGAACCTCGTCGGCGTAATATTAGTCCGCAACTTCTGGCAGCAATACAGTGTGTGAGAAGATGGAAAAGAGCTGGGCTTAGCGATAACCAGGCTGCTGAAAAGTCAACTATTACTGATAAAGAGATAGAGCTCTTGTATAGTATTAGTACATGGGACAACGAACTCACCACTATGTAAAACTTTAGTATAGGCATATACACCAATCAAGCGAGTTTCAAGCAAGCAAGCAGCTACTTCACTTTTGACTAAACAAGCAAGCGCAAGCCAAGCGGGCTTCTCTAAGTTAGCAAGCAAGCGAACATGTAAGCATCGCGCTTGCTTGCTTGCTTGTTCCCAAGTATGAGTGAGAGTTGTCTGGCGATTCGTAGTGGAAAAGAGTTATGGATGTAATCGAGGTTTTGACAACGCTAATCTATTCGATAGACTAACATGTAATTACATGCATGGCGGCGGATTTTTGGACAGAATCAGGTCGAAAATAGTGCAGGCGCGGAAAGTACTAAAACGTATAATTAACTAATGTCGCAGCCGGGGCAAGGCTGCAGAAGCAATGACTTCAGCTGAGCTGAAGCAACAAGCCACTGTAACGGCAGCAAGGATGCATTGCCTCAGCAAGAAAAAGCAATAGCTATAACTACACCACACATAAATGAAGATGGTAGATAGCAGACACAATACAGATCGATTTGATCGCACCCACGCATGCAACAACTAATTAGAACTATTTCAATCCATAAATAAAACTTGGAATAAATCCCCGAAGTGCAAATTAATCCACTCCTGCGCTCAACAACATGCCCTCCTGTTCTTCCTGGGAAGGGTTTGCCATAATATCCTCAACTGCTATATTGAAACCCGCTTTTCTGTAGCAATAGGCCAGTTGAGCGCAAGTTAAAATATCTCCTCCAAGTTCAAAGACAGTAGTTTTGTCTTCTCTTGACTGAGTACCGAAGATTTCGTGCCAGCATTGCTTGACTGTCTGATGGAGTTCCGAGTTCCTTTCCTTGTGGTCCATTCCTTTCCGGCTTCCTCCATAAGGATGTGATATATCAACGGGCAGAACATCTGCTATTGGTACGCTATCTGCATTATCCTCCTGCGAGAGAAATGATATGATGCTACACAAAGAATCCAGAGTGGCCTGCATTACCGACGTGGCAATGTTCGCACTATCGTAGCTAAGTGACACTTCTAAATGGTCATCGTAAGGTACAGACATGACACCAACGTCTGCGATCTCAAAGGCGGCGCTGGTCACTTGCAGGCCACATGGAACACCGCCTATCGATACGAACTTCTGTAGGCCAGAAGTTACGAATTGGATGTCTTGATGTATAACCAAGGAGCTAAATCTTCGGATACCGGGCCAGGACACGCAATTGTCCAGGATGTCTTCGAATTCGTAAGCCTCGTGAGCAAAGGATTCTAAATGTTGGGCGCGAATCTTTGACAACAACTCCATTACAGTGAGTCCACTTGTATTGATGCGTACGGGGACGAGGTTCAGACAGGGGCCAATAACCCCTTCGATGTCCGGCAATGGAAGGCGACGGTTTGTGACAACTTCACCGAAAACTACGTCCGGTGAGGCAGAAAGTTTGCCTAAGACCAAAGCCCAGGCAACTTTGACAATGAGCGAAGTAGTAATACCGGCAATGCCTATACGTGATAATCTCACAGTTTGCTGCAAAAAGCCTTTTGGTTCTCTGGCAGAAAACGGTGAAATAGAGTTGCTGAGCCGTGGCATAGTTGAGCCGGATAGAAGACGTTTATAGAAAGCCGGCGTCTGATGATCTAGTGTTTGTTTTCTGATATTTAGGAATTCAGAGAACTGAGGGTATTGAGGAGGCGTATGACCATCATACAATTGAGAAAGGTCTTTGAATAGTAGAGGAAGTGTGATTCCATCGTATTGAGCGTGGGATAGACGGACAATCAAGTATGCTTTCTCCCGACCATGAATGAATACAAAACGCGTGACGATCTCGCCGAGTTTGAGCCCTTTCTTGCGGTCATCTTCGATGAAATCTTTCACTGCAATCTCTATTTTGTCGTCGGGAGACACATGTTCCTCTACTATACCAGTCGTAGATTTGAGTACAGCCTGATATAAGGATCGTTGGTAAGGAACGAAAACGGTTCGCAGAATGTCATGGCGCTGTATCAGTTTTTCGCAAGCAGATTTGAGATCAGTCATTCGAATCGAAGGCTCAATATCGAGACAGAAATGAACAAGCGCAGCCCGTGTCTTTAAATGGTTAGCTCCGTAGTACATTCTTTGTACAGCAGAGGCCGGGGCTATGGCATCAATGTCTTCTCCAGGAACCTTCAGATGTTGTTGAATATTTTTCACCACCACCTTACTCTTATCTGTGAAATACTCTGGTTTTTTATTTCCTTTTTGTGTCTTTGAAATTTTCTGCGCAGATGTTGCTGCACATGCTATTGCCATTTTACCAAAGGTAGGGTGCTGAAAGACTTGGTGAATTGCTAAGGGTATACTTTGCTTTTTAGCATTGGCGACTAGTTGCAATGCGCTAAGCGAGGTCCCGCCACGGTTGAAAAAATGATCGAGCCTAGATATTTCTGGTGCTTGTAGATTAAGCACCGTTGCCCATATATCGCGCAAAGTCAATTCGTGAGGACTAAGCGGAATTTCATCGTCCTTCATAACGTTTTCATCTATATTCCGATTTTCATTAAGAAACTTGAGAGCATAAGCATGCAACTGACGTCGATCCAATGTTCCATGCCATGTTAGGGGAAGTTCTTGGATTACAAACGTGCTCATAGGCTGTGTGAAATGCGGAAGCGCTTGACGTATATTATCTTTTGAGTGTTCGAGAGCTTGCTGTAATTCCCGGGAGTTTTTTTTGTCAGAGCATACAAACGCAACCACAATCGTCTCAACACTAGGATTGCTGCCTAAGTCTACAGCCTCGACAGCTGCAGCTGTAATGTGACCAGAGAGCGAAGTTAGTAGATAGTTTTCAATTTGAGTGAAAGTCTTCTTTCTGCTCCTCAACTTGAAATCCTGCTCTTTGTCACTCATCAACTCAAGATTGCCTTCCTGGTTGTACCGGAAAAGCTGCCCCGTTTCAAAGCGCGGGACATTATCTGTCGAATGTGTATTGAATTGATGATCTTTGATGCATGTCTTGCTTTCATCTTTAGCTTCCTCGCCGTGACTTCCGACAATACCAGTGTATTGAAGTATCAACTCTCCAATTGCCCCAGGAGGAACTGGGAGATCATTACTCAGTGGCAAGCCAATCCATGAATAGCCTTTCACGGGCTTTCCAAAATTCGGCAAGGCTGGATTGGTAAGAGACGCTGAACAGGTGGCCACTAAGGAGCCTCCTGCTACACAATATGTCTGAAGAACTGAACATTTCTCTATCCACCTCTCAATATTTGCTTCATGTATCGGTTCCTTTTCTCCATTGATGACGAGTGTTTGGATCCCGGCTGCTCCCTCCAGGTTCACAAGACGCGATGGAGTCGTAGCCACCCAATTGACCTTTAATTGGTTCACAAACGTTGCTAATTGTGCTAGATCTTCGGCTTTGCGGGCAATACAAACGCAGCCACCTGCAATTAATGTGACCAATATCTCTAACAAAGCAAGTCCGGACATGTAAGGCGCATATTGGAATGTTCTAGAGCGAGGCGTCAAATTCAGTACTGGGATGTGCTCTTTTGCGCCGAAACAGAATGTGAGGTGGTCAACCGTGCATGTCTTTAAATCCTTGGTGCTTTCAGAAGTAACGACAAGAAAGGCAGGAGGTGGAAAGACAGAACATGTAGGTGCTTCAAGTTTCATCTTTGTCATGCCAGACAGCAGTCCGTTTTCGCCAATTTGTGTTACTGGTAGATTAAGGCCCTGGAACAACTTGGCTTGGTTCGATGAAGTGATAATCATAGAAGGCGCAACATTGAGAACAATTTCTTCCAGGATTTCTTTACTCTGGAAAGAATCCAGCAGGATGAATGATGCACCGCTCTCCAGCACTGCAAGCATAGAAAACACCATCCATTCGGAGGGTTCTATGGAGATGGCCACTAGATGATTGTTTCCAATGCCAATTTTGCGTAGCTGACTGCATAGGAAGCTCGACGATGCTTTCAGCTCTCGATATGTAAAGCTGCCTTCAAGTGTTTCGATCGCAAGGTCATCTGGACTGGTCGAGGAGATTTCGTAGATTATGTCGTGTATATATGTTTTCGGCTGAGTAGATGAGTGACTAGTCCACTGGTCAAGTTGAGTTTTTCCCTTGCATGTTAGCGCATTTGTCTGCAGCACATGCGATTCAGGCTGCTTTAAGATGTGTTTTACGACAGCCGAGAATGTAGCCGCGATCTGTTCAGCAAATATTGGAGGAATCTGGTGGACATTACAGTCAAGGTTGATTATCACCTTACTGTCAAATATAATGCCAAGGACCGATACAGCATACTGCATCATCTGTCAGATCGGGGAATAGTTACTAGATAATTGTCTTACGAAATTATTTCACTTACCTCAGTATTTGAAGATAACGCCTTTCCATGGAGCTTGAGAGTAGAAGACTGCTGTACTGCGGTATCAAGATCCACGTCGAGTATACGTTGAATCGAGAAGCCAGTGTTGTATCCGGGGCTCTGTACACCCCAGGTGCCGTGGATATCTGCTGCAGAACAGATTGGAGAAGAGGCTCGAAGTATGCGCTCAGATTGCACACGCTTGAGAACGTCAATGAAAGTATCCTTTTCACTGATATAAGTGCGGGAAATGAGCATTCTGATGAAGACTCCAACGCCTAGATCAGAATTGTCCAGGGTGGGCTCTCGGTCTGAAGCGATGCAACCAAATACTGGACATTGATTTCCAGTGTAGAGATACAGGACCAAGGACCAAGCCGTCTCTAGAAGATCAGACATTACGAGGGCATGGGAACGACAGAATCTGTCCAAGCTAGCATACTGGGGCATATCCACGCTAAAACTTTGTATGGAAGTATTCGAGCCACTTATAGAGTTGTTCCAGGTTTCAAGGTAGCATGGTCCAGCATCAGCAAGGTGGGTTTTCCAAAAACTTAAAGCGTCTTCCTTAGGAGACTTCTTGACGTAGGACACATATGAAGAGTAGCGTGGACCGTTGGAAGATGGCAGCCTATTATCGTACGCAAGGACAAGATCTTTCTGCAGAATACCGATAGAGCTCGCATCAAGGAATAAATGGCTGATCTTAAGCCCGAGCAAAATCTTGTCATGTGATGATTTGATTGTCATTGAGTGAGACGTCGATAAAGTTCCCTCAGGGATTTTGGAACCCGTAGATCCCCTCATCGCTGTGCAGAACCCGTCACCCGAAACATCGCACATGACGTTGGCCTGCATGTTTTTGACAACGACCTGTATAAATGAGCCTGATGTACGGACATCGTCGAGAATTATGGTTCGTAGCATCGCATGCCGATCCACGACAGATTGCCACGCATTTATCAATCGAGCAATGTCCACTGGCTCTGGTGAAAGAATTTCCCATTCACATTCCATATCATAACGCCCTTGACCTTTGCTTTGAGTTATCATTATGCCTTCTTGAACAGGTGTCAGGGGATATATGTCTTCAATATCCGAGTGGGCGATTCCAATCGCTGGTAGTTCCTGCGTGATTAGAGTGCGAAGCTCCTCTGAGTTAATATCGAGTAAGGGATAATCGGCGGGTGTGGGCTGCTTGGGAGCCGAAGCAAGGTCTCTGGCAAGTTTCTCCATGACTGCCTTGCATTTTAGTGCTAGCTCTTTGAGTTGCGATTGGCGCCTCATGCGTCTGCTGTAGGCCATTGCTACTGTGACAATGCCGCTTTGGACTGTCACAATGAATTCAATCATACCAAATCGAGGCATGTCTGGACTGGCGCTTCCTAATTCAGCCTCTGTAAACTCTTCTGGGACCTTGAAAATTGCGTCTTCCCTCTCAAGCTGTTGGTATTGTCCGGCATAATTTAATGAGACTTCTATAGGGTAGTATTTGGACTCAAAGGGTTTTTTCCGGAGAATTTCTGAACTGAAGGCTTCCCAGCCATTATCAATCAAGGTATTCTGATGACTTTTAACATGTGCTACAGTGTCCAAAAGTTCATATCGGTGATCGCTGGGCAGAGAGATAGGGGAGAAAGTTGTGAACCACCCAACAGTGGACGAGATATCAACCCGCAGTGGGTCCCAGCTCTCTCGGCCATGACCTTCGCAAAATATTGTCGGAGGGCTTCGGTCAGAGAATGTACTAGCGAAAGAGTGCAGGATTGAAGCTGTTATGAGGTGGATTGGCTGTGTACTCATGCTTTCGTTTGCCTTGCCTAGTAAAAGATGGGAACTGTCAGAACAGAGGCTAAATTGCTCAACAACCACATCGCCATGATTGTTAGGTACTCCTTCCATGCCCCAATAGTCAAGATTCGGTAATGATGGGCTTTCCAATGCTGTGGCTGGTAGCTTTGAATGCTCATGAATATACTTTTTTTGCAGGCGAACCCATTTTTGGAAAGTTAGGGGCTTTGGGGAGGCGATTCGACCTTGGAGAAAATAGTCTTCCAGATCTTGTAAGATAATTCTCCAAGAAACAAAATCTATTACCAAGTGGTGAGACGCTAGGAACAAAAATTGTCTCTGAGGAAAAGAGGCCGTTGTGGACCGCACGGTAATTAAGTCTGCGACAAGTAGAGGCCCCTCTTGAATGTCTATCTGTTTATGCGATTCTTCTAGAATAGGAGGAATGCCATCAATATCTTCGAGAGAATGGTTTCTTAGTGTAAAGTGATCCTCAGACACCCCAACGATTGACTGAAGCCAGCCTTTGCGGAGGGTCTTGACGAAGCGTGTCCGTAGTGAAGAGTGCCGCTGTACGAGGGTACGAAGTGCTGATTCCAGGGATTGATTGTTCAATTGCTTGTTCAGTTCTACAATAATACTGAGATTGTAATGATTCTCGCCGTGCGGTACCATGTCGAAGTAGAGCTGCTGGATAGGAGAAACTGGTAATAAAGTATCAGGGTCTTCCTCCTCATCTTCCTCCTCGGCTTTTGAGACTTCGACAGCCTTCGAGTTCGATTCAATCAATGGAATGAGATCGCATATAGTTCGACTTTCCAGTAGGTCCCTTACACTAAAGTATATACCTATATCCCGACATTGAGATACAACTTGTATAGCGCTGACTGAGTCTCCCCCCAGCGACTGAAAAGCGGTATCAGAATCGACCGTGGTCTCTGAAATATTCAATACGTTGGCCCATATTCTCCGCACATCTCTCTCCAACTTTGTTGTCACTTGTTTAGGAGCGCTAACACTGTCTTTACCCAGCAATCTGGTTATAGGGATATGCTGCCCCAACAATTTGAGCAGTTTTCGATTCAATTTTCGAGTCGAAGTGTAAGGCAGATTTGCCAGTGGTATAAAAGAGGCTGGAATCATGTAAAACGGTAGCTCGCGAAGAAGATTCGATCTGATTCCTTGAAACAAATCCAATAGTCGCTGGGCTGTTGGAGAAACTGACTCAAGAATCCCGTCATCGAAGGTACCGGTGCCAAAAGTCACAAAAGCTACGGGAGCCTTAGCAGTTAGGGGTCCTTCGGATGCCGTCACAACTTCGACAGCTACTTCAAAAGGTTCCTTCGATGTAACAGCACGCCTGATATGGCCTTCGACTTTCCAGGCCTCGAAACGTTTGCCATGGAGTTTTGATTCCATTCCAAGTCGTCCAAGATACTCTAACGCTCCATCTGAATTGTATCGTACCATGTCTCCAGTCCGGAAGAATTTTCGAGATTGGTCGTCCGTAGTATTCGACTTGAAGTCCTGGATCCACTTGGGATTCAATATAAAAGAATTCTCTAAGTGGGTTGACGTGTCAATATATCCTCTCGCAATGTGTGGGCCTTCCAAAAGTAACTCTCCCACAGCCCCTAGTGGTGCTAGGATATCGGATTGGCCAGGCTCAACGACCCAAGTATAGCCCAGGAGTGCTCGGCCAATACAATTTTGACTTACCTTTCCTATCATTTCTTGGGAAAATGAGGCTATGGAGCTCTCTACCTGGCCATAGGCTTGAATGATGTTGGTACCTTCAGCCCAATTCTTTAAGCATCCAGCCTCACCTCCATAAACTAATGTGCGGAGACCCGGAACAGTCTTTAGATTGATTGACGTGGCCATAGAGGGTGTCATCAACGCCCAATTTACATCCGCACCTCTTATCCACTTTGATAGTTGGTCCCTATTACTTTTTCTATCAGGAATACAAACACAGCCGCCGGCTAGCAAAGTGGTCAAAATTTCCATCACAGCATACCCGGAGTTGTATGGAGCCAATTGAAGCACGCGAGACTTTGCATCGATATTGTAGCCTTCAGCCTGCTTGGCTGCAGCAGAAGAAAATGATGCATGTTCAGTGTTAACGCCTTTTGGTGCTCCAGTGCTTCCAGAAGTGAAAGCTACATAAGCTATGGAGTTGGGGTCAGGAGAAGGAAGTTTGCCATTGCAATTACTGGGGTTGTTTTCTTGGAGAGTTCCGAGCATTTCTACGCTTATTGTGACCGTCCGCTTTACCGTCGAACTTGATTGTTTTGCTGCATGTTGGGAAAAAAGCACAGTGTGAGGTTCCAATTTCCCAAGAATAGTTTGAATGTGATGGGTCGGTTGCGTGGCATCAAGCAATGTGAATGCTGCCCCTGCTTTTAATGTTGCTAAGACAGCAACTGTCACGAGATAGGATTTTTCAAAGATAATAGGGATTGTCTCCCCTACGTTAACGCCAAGGGTAATAAGATGATGTGCGAGGATGTTTGAGAGAGTATCCAACTCCGAAAACGTAAGCTTTCCGTCCCATGCGTAGACAGCAGGTGACTCTGCAAATCGTTCAGTTCGGTCTTGAATAATGGAGTGGATGCAACGATGAATCGTTGGTGTTGTATGGCCGTTTATACGAGCCAGCTCTGTATGATCTTCTGGGCTGAATATCTGCACTCGAAACAGAGGCTCTTCCGATAGCTGCAACAATTGATCGATTATATGACTGAACTGGAAGCACATCCGTCTCATTTGCACTGAATCAATGAAACGAGAATCATGCACTGCCTCTATTTCGATCGAATCTGGCCGAACATCGCAATTGAGTACTAGAGTGTAGGGGTGGAAGTTGGGTGGCGCGTGGAATGACATGTACTTGGTTATTGATTCAGTACCCAACGAGCTTTCCAAGTCACTCTGAATTGATATTAAACTTGAGAAGTCACACGCATCTCGGAATTCTTCCCCTAGAGCATGGATTTTGCGGAGACCAAAGTGTTGGAATGGAATCATCTCAATCGCAGCGTCCTGTGCTACTTTCAAAAACTCAGATATCAGCTGATCCCTATGAAGTTGAAAACGAATAGGGACGGTTGTAATTGTAGGGCCTACGATCTTATCAATACCAACCACAGGAGACGTTCTTCCGGACAGTGTGCAAGCGAACGTGACATCGCTAGTTTCACCATAACGGCCGATGAGGATAGCCCAGGCTGCTTGTAACAAAGTGGACGGAGTGATACCTTTTGGGTAGTTATGACGCAACGAAATTGAGTGGGTTGTGACTTGGTCCAAAGATGGCCGCTCAATCCCATCAGGCATCTGAGGGAAGTGACATTTGAGCGCACCGGCTAGACGAGATTTCCAGTATGATTCGGCAGCGTTTTCATCCAAGCTGAGCAGATGCTTTATAAAATGGCTGTACTGAGGAAATCTTCCGATCTGACCCCCAGTGTAACCAAGGTCGACTGCTTGATATAGAAGACTAGAAGACCAGGCATCATAAATTGTGTGGTGGGCAGTCCATACAAAATATCTCTTAGCCGTTGCTTTGTCTAAAATCACTGCTATCCGTGATAGTGGTGTTCCCAAAGACATCTCGACCTCAGAATCATTTTTCATATACGCCTCAAAGTCATCGTGGTAGGGGCATGTTGTCAGTGGGTCATCGGCGACAATTACCTGGAGGAGTTTACCAGAAGATGATTGAATCATCCTGGTTCTTAGGATAGGAAAATCATGAATTGCAGCTTTCCATGCTGATTGAAGCTTGGAAAGATCGACATGAGGAGGAAGATCAAAGCAGACCTGAACCATGTATGCACCCTTGCTGCGAGCTGAAACAGCCATAAACCCCTCTTGAAGAGGCGTTGAAGGATAGATATCTTCGATCTGATCCTCTGCAACAATGCAAATCTGTGATGCCTCTTTCAGATATTCATTGACACGATCCGGGGCAGGAAGTAAACTAAACGGGTGTATATTTTCCAGCTCTTCATTTGGCTTGAACGCCGCCTTGTGCAATGTCGTGGCCATATCAGACAGAAATGGCTTTTGCAGAATATTGGCAACAGTGATGGTGTAGCCAACACGCCGAGCTGCCACTACTAGACGTATTGCAGACAAAGAGTCACCACCTAGCTCTAAGAAATGATCATGTCCACGAATTGCATATGGCGATGTGTTTAGTACAATAGCCCATAAACTGCGCAACTTCTCTTCGGCCTCATTCAGTGAACCTGTTCCTATGGGCTGTGCCGATGAAGTTCCATGAGCTGACTGAGCAACTAGGTCTGCCCGTAATTCAGCAGAGAGTTCACGTAGGAATTTACGATCCAATTTTCCAGAAGGAAGACGCGGAAGGCTTTCAACTGCGCAAACTTTTGTAGGGACCATATATATTGGCAAGTCATCCATTAATGCGGTTCGAAGGCCAGGAGGTAGGGGAGATAGTTGCCTCAAAACACCGATATTCAAATCAAGAGGTAAGAAGGCAACTAACCACGGTTGGTCTGCGGGGGATGGTGCTGGTGCGATCTCGACTGCAACCTCTTCCGAAGAAACTGCCCGGCGAAGATGAAATTCAATTTCACCTACTTCGATTCGCTGTCCGTGCATCTTGATCTGCGTATCCTTTCGACCAATGATTTGGAGCGAACCGTCGGCATTATAACGGGCGAGATCGCCTGATTTGTAAAATCGCCGGAGAGCCTTATTTGAGCCCTGATCTTCTTTAGAACACGGAACAAGCTTAGATGCCCATTTCGGATTAGTAATAAATGAGTGACTCGTTTGCTCTGAGTCGTACAAATAGCCTTGTGCCAATACCGCACCTTCAATAAGAATCTCACCTGGAGCTCCAATAGGGGAGAGATTGTTATGATTGTCAGGCTCGACGAGCCATACCTTAGTCCATGCGGTTCCAATATTTCCTGGATGACTTTCTACAGTAATTGAATCGTTGCAAGCAATCCACGTGGTCGTTTCTGCTGGGCCGTATGCATTGATCAGACGGACACGTTCTGCCCATGTGAGTATGTTGTGCTTGCTTGCGGGCTCACCCACCATAACAATTTGTTCAACACCAGGAACTTCGTCTGGGGTCAATGTCCCTAGGACTGTTGGGGTAAGGAAGAGGTGCGTAGCGTTTAAAGAGTTGATAGAGGCTCCCAAATCGTTCATGCGACTATATTCAGAGGGCACACAGACACAACCACCACAAATCAAAGTAGAAAAAATCTCAGCTAGACTCACATCGAAAATGTAGTGAGCAAACTGAAAAACGCGTGTCTGTGGCTGCAGATTGTAACGGGTACTCCATACACTGGAACTAGTCACAAATGCCGCGTGGTCCAACAGTATCCCCTTGGGTTGGCCAGTGGTACCCGAAGTGAACAAGACAAAAGCTAGATTTCGAGGACTCATCTTTTCGATCGAACTTTTCCTTCGGTTTTTGATTTTCGCAATAGATTCAGCTGACACCGTCTCTTGTTCTACGTTTTCTCCCTTGAATATTTCCTGGCTCTGTACAGAAGTAAGGACTAGCTTCGCTTTTACTTTTTGGATCATGATGCGGAGGCGTGCTTGTGGCTGAGCGGGATCTAGGCTAGTGAAAGCAGCTCCGGCTTTTAAAACAGCGAGCATAGTGACAATCGCCCAAGCCGACTTCTCAAAGCATAGAGGAATAATACAATCCGTTCCGATACCGTACTTGTCTACCAGAAAATGAGACAATTTACTGGAAATAGAGTCCAGTTCTCTGTAGTTAAAAGAGCCATCGAAAGCTTCAACTGCCGAGCTGTCAGGATTCTGACTTGCTTGTCTCTTAATGAGGTCATGTATGCACATTGCGACTGCCTCAACAGAGCTTGAGTTCCAACTGTTGAGCAAAACTTCGTCTTCAGGAGGAATGAAGCTAATGTCTGAAATTTTTTGATGCGGATCGTGGACTATCTGCTGTAAAACATACGCGAGTTGGTTCAGCATCCGCTCTGCTTCAATGGTAGGTATTAGAAGAGGATCATGGGTCGCGTAGATCTCCATAGTAGATTTTGACCCCAGCTCGCAGTGTACAATTAGTGGATATGTTATGAAAGATTTGATGCTTTGTAAAGACATTGTGCCTGGAAATGGGCTAACAGATGCCGCCTTTGTATCACCTAGTTGAATAATAAGGAGGTTCTTGAAATTGCAAGCGTTGCGTATCGTCTGACTAAGACGCTGAATTTGCCTCAATCCAAAGTATTCATACGAGAGCATTTCAGCCTCTTCAGCTTGTATGCGAGACAGAACCTGAGAAACGGATTCTTTAGCCATAAACTTCACACGTATTGGTAATGTATTTATGGTAGGACCAAGCATATTTTCAATACCTGGAACTGGCACGGTTCTTCCGTGATGCATGGTGCCGAATATCACGTCGGACGTATTTGTGTACTTAGCAAGAACCAATGCCCATGCTCCACGAATCATATTCGAGAGAGTGAACTCGGATGCCGGTCGGCGGGAAAGGTCAACCTGGGCACTAACTGTAGTGTCGCTGTGGGATTCTGTGCTAATCGGAACTTCTGGGAAAACTGATGCATTCTGTGCATCAAGATACTTTGCCCAGAAAGCTCCAGCTTGGAGAGCGTCTTGTTGTAGGAGGTAGCTTATGTACGTGTTGAACTGAGGACCGCATTTTCGTGGACGGCCATCGTATATATCTTTTAACGCATTGAAGAACAATGGTATACTCCAGCCGTCATAGATTGCGTGGTGCACAGTCCATATCATTTGATGATGACCTGACACTAAATCCTGGTATAGAGCACAGCGGCTCAAATGCGTGCCAAATGTCATCGGGTTTAGCAAGTCTTCGGCTAAGAAGTGGTCTTTGTCTCGAACAACAACCCATGAAGCCTCATTAAACTCGCTTCTAAAGACAACTTGCTGACATCCAGCCGCGACTGTGTGGCATATCCGAGTGCGCAAGATTGGCGTGTCACTTACCAGCTTTTCCCATGCGTCCCGGAGCCTGGCGGGATCTACACTCTGCGGAAGATCGACTATTTGTTGTGCCATATATGCGCCTCGTTGCTGCTCAGATGCAATGATGATACCTTCTTGAAGTGGAGTGCAGGGGTAGCAGTCCTCTATTTCACTGACATCAACACCTAGTTGAGTAGTAATCTCGTCAATGACAGCAACATGACGATTCCCAAGGAGAGAAAACTCCTCTACAGTACTGCTTAAAGTATCAGTTTTATTAGTGTTAGCAGTAACCGCTGCCATGGCCTTCAAAGTTGGATGCTTATAGGCTTGAGCAACAGTGAGAGATATTCCCGCCTCGTGGGAAAGAGCAATTAAGCGCATCATTGTCACAGAATCTCCTCCGAGAGATATGAAATGATCTTTCAGAGAGATTCTCTGCGCATCGATAGATAGCACCTCTGCCCAAAGTTTGCTTAGTGCAATCTCCATGGGTTTTGAAGGCCGTTCCCCATCAGCAAGGTCAAGGTCGCCAGCGTCCCCTTTCTGTTTGCTAGCACGCTTCTCGGCTCCCCAACGGCGAAGAGTTTTCCTGTCCATCTTTCCTGAAGGGAGTTTAGGAAACGTGTTCAGAGACCAAACTGTAGAAGGAACCATGTAGGAGGGTAGTTTAGCCCGTAAAGCCTCCCGAATCGCCTCAAGACGAACGGGAGGTATGTCGTATAGCATGGTCTTGCCTTGATTATCTTCATTCACATCTGTACGTCCTCCATCATTGCGTTGAACATCAGTCTCTACACTGGCTGAGCTGTTCTCAATAAAACCAACCAATGATGTTTGGATGTTGTTGGTGGCGGGCCCTAGGACATCAACAGCCACACTTGTTACGGATTTCCCCAAAACTGCGCGCATTTGGAACTCGATTTCGCCAAGTTCGATCCGCTGTCCGTGTAGCTTCACCTGGTTATCCTTTCGACCTACTATAATCAACGATCCGTCGGTACTAAAGTAGGCAATGTCTCCTGTCTTGTAGAATCGAGTCAGAT
>NW_006911919.1:21212-22650 GCF_000338995.1 Bipolaris sorokiniana ND90Pr
GGATATGGAATGTTAATCTCATCTTTAAGCTTCGCAGCTTGAGATGGTTTGACAAGTGGCTGTCTCTCCTTAACCATCATATTGAATTTGATCGGTCTGCGTAAGATGTCATCGGTATTCGCGTGGATACCTTTCTCAGCGAGCGCCCTAACTATCTGCACAGCTGCAAGTGCATCACCACCCAGGCTGTCCAGCGAACGGTCATCTGTGCAATCAGCAACGCTTATGCCAAGTACCTGGCTAAATATATGCTTAAGCATATTGCCTTTCCACTCGACATCCTTACAGGTCGCTTGGGGCGGTGACTCGTCTGTGTCTGCAGTATTCACAGCAGGCTCAAAAAGGTCTTTTGGTTTCTGATGGGTGTTCTCAGTCATCATGAAGGCACAAGAACTGCGTGGCGAGTCCTCTGACGAACTAGATAGGACTAAATGAACTGTTAGAAGATATTTACGCGTAGAGCAGTAGTATTTAGAAAAGGACTGTTCGCAGTTATAAACGATGAGTATACAGTCACAAGTAGAGTGCAACCAAACAGATAGTATATAAACCTATGAAAAAGACTATGTTCCGAGCGTTCGGATATAGTTGGTACAAATATCTTGGTGAGTGTCGGCATAATGGCGTCGTTGTGTCGAGTGCCGGAGGCGTCGGTCCGTATGATACCGGCTCAGATCCGAACACTACCGGTACTTAACTACTTGGGCCCAACGGCTGCTGTGGCAGAATTTCGACAATAATATAACACGTAGCTTTTAATACATAACTACATCTACCACAACAACGCATAATTAAATAAACTTGACTAACATCCATCCCTACGTAGCGCAAATCCGGGCGTGCCGCAAGCAACCAATCAAATCTCGTGAATAGGGACAAAGTCTTTGATTCAAGACGGCTGATTGGTTACTTGCGTCACGTAGGGATTTGCGTCACTAAGGGATGGACGTTACGCATAACGTAGTTTACAAGCGAGTGAGCCACCCCACCAACTTTGCGCACCTCTATAAGCGTATAGCTCCACATTATATTAGTTTTGATAGATATTGATACAATAGATTAATTACTATCTAGAGTATCTTCCTTGCATGTAGTTACGTGAGTTATGACCAGTCTCTCTACACCTGCTACAGCGCGCTAGAGCCTGGCGGCTGACACCTGATCGCGCTCTCCTCCCTGACGCTCCTCACGAGTAATCTGCTCATCAGCCTCACGTTGAGCGAGTAGTTATATCCTCTCCAGCTCCCTTTGTAAGGACTCTACGCTTCTGTATCCGCTTCTTCTTACGCCGCCTACGCTCTGATACTACTGTATTAAGGTCCGTCCCTACGTGCCGAAAAACCCTGTGTGCCGAAAACGATCAATCAGATCGCGACGGTTAGAGAGAAGTCCATAATTCTTGCGATCCGATTGATCGTTTTCGGCACACAGGGTTTTT
>NW_006911919.1:24569-27384 GCF_000338995.1 Bipolaris sorokiniana ND90Pr
GGGGGGGAGGGGGGGGCAAAATCAAAACAAATCAAATCAATAGCGGGGTGCCAAAACGAGTATGTATGTACATATTGGGCCCTCTGCCACGGTAGGTACATACCGGTTACATTAGAAGATAGGAGATAGTATGGCGCTAGCAAGGAAAAAGGTAGGGTTTACCCGGAAACGCCCAAGGATGATACGTACATAACCGATTGGCTGGTCTTAGTACAACCGATGTTAGTTGAGTTCAAATGAAAGAATCGGTAAAGCTACTCGGGCCCAACGGCTGCTGTAGCAGAATTTCAATGAAATTGCCCGTGCTCCGCACGGGCCTATCACCTCAATGATAACGATATATTTCAATCGTAAATCTAAGCTAAATCCATACAAAAATATAATCTTTATAATTTTAGAAATTGAAGATACGTTATTAAAGTATACCCTAGTCAGATATTATCGAAATTGGGCTATTGCAGTAGCTGCTATCGTCGTTGTCGTTGCTATTGCTTGCATCGATTTCACCATCCACTATAGCTTTGTAAGCCTTTTTGATAGTAGTATCGATATTAATACACGACTCTGTAGAAGTAGATTCTGCATAATCTTCTTGAGTACTTGGTTTGCTCTCGTAGTTCTCTCTGGGTCCTCCTGTTCAGCCAGATGGGCCTCGGAACGCCGAACGAGGTTGGAGATCCGAACCGAAACGGTCCGGTTTTGATCGGGGACCGCAACGGCAAACACATATCACACATCAAAAGGACCCTGCGAGTACTAGCACTGGGGTCTCGTGTTATTTAACTAATATGCTTGACAATGTCTCGCGAGCTGCAATTTGAATGCCTACAGCAATAAAAGACTTGGTTTATAGTGAATCCTGTGACCAAGTGGTACGGCTGTCGCTACGTGGAGCCGGCCCAGCCGGTAGGAAGGCGCCAAGAGCCTCTACAGCACATTAGGGATGCGGATGAAGAGAGCCTGTATACTCTCATGCAGTTGCAGCTTCCGGTTTCTGTAAGCAGGCGATCACTGATCCCACGCTAAGCCTCTGTCGCTTAGTGGTAATCTTACCCAAATAGTATTAGTTTCTGTCAGCGATGCGTCTTCTTTTAAACTCTCAGACCAATCAACGCATTATGTTTACATGGCTTAACTCTTTTTGGACGAGCGTACACCAGGTGGGTCCGTGTCCTGCGCGGGATGACAATTGGGCTGTGTGCGCAAAGCGGAAGCTGCAAGTGCATGAGAGTGTAACTACTTACTCCGTACTCAATACATAATCTAGTTAATTAGATTCATGCCGCTTGCGCATCCGAACCGGAATTTTGCTTTCCAGGATTTGTATTCCCACTCCTGTGCGTCTAACTAGTGCGGCAGGTACGTTTCCGTTCAAATAGCCGTTTGTTTTACCTAATTTATAACCGAGATGGCTAAGCTGTAGCTGATGCAAAGTAACTGGCTCCGGCTCGCTTCGACCTGGCTCCGAAAAGCTGTCCCTATTCTATCCCCCTAACTCAGCGAGTCTCTACTTTTTCTCATTGTTTGATTTAACCAGGAACATAGAAGCTGATCCTGCCAGCATTTCTTCTTGCTTCACTTCCTCTACTGCAATAGTTTATCATGGACAATCCCTATCTTATCGATGAGGTGACAACAGCTAAAGCACCTCTTTTTCTAATCCACGGTGGCGGGGGAACCATATTTCCATATTTGCGTATATATGATATAGGCAGAGATGTTTGGGGTATATTTAACCCTAGAGTGAATGATTTCAACAAATGGAATGGGGAATTTACCGATATGGCGAAGACATATGCTTCTCTCATTAAAGAAGTAGCATTGAACATGGACATAATCATAGGAGGCAAGTATCCCCAGAGCAATTCGGATGACTACAATTTATCAATTATACTAAAACTTGCAATATAATATATAGGCTGGTCTATTGGAGGCTGTGTTGCTCTAGAAATAGCATACCTACTTCAAGATGATGACAGCTTGACTGTACGAGGTTTGATCATGATTGAGACCATTTATCCTACATTGAAGGTAGACGCATCAGAACTCCAGCCTCCTGAAATTGTATTCGGTGGAGATACTTCGGAAGATATTCGAAAGAATCTATCGGGACGTATGAGTGAAGCGACGCACATGCTAATGCGATGGCGTAAGTCACACTGTTCGCAACTGAAGATGGAAAATGGAGGACAGCAAAAGGGGACTACCGACTGTACTAAGCTCCCTCCGACTATCTTACTTCGTTCGGTGGAAGATATGCCATTAGAATGGAAAACATTGGGTTGCGGACCACGAGAGCAGCTTCTCGGCTGGCAAGAATATCGAACGGACTTTTTCCAGAACGTCATTAGCGTTCCAGGCAACCATTATACTATATTTGATGAGGAAAATGTAAGTTTCTGTTCCTGCCTTCTTCGAATACGTGATAACGTTTTGGTGGAAAAAGATGCCCAGAATGCTCAGTGCTCTCCGAGAGGCTTGCGAGTCTGTCGTCAGAGTCGTCAGATAGCTTATGTTATGAACTATTGTTGCAACTGAGCATCTGTTGGAGGCATGAACTTTGTTAATAATACCACATACTTATTGACCGTGGATTGGCCGATAGTCTCTATATAAGCAGATGAGACGACGCAGATGATAATAGATCAATCCTCTTCACATTTTTCCTCACGCACCATAGAGTGCGACAACTATGCTACTTACTTAACTAAGGTCCGTCCCTACGTGCCGAAAAACCCTGTGTGCCGAAAACGATCAATCAGATCGCGACGGTTAGAGAGAAGTCCATAATTCTTGCGATCCGATTGATCGTTTT
>NW_006911920.1:0-2500 GCF_000338995.1 Bipolaris sorokiniana ND90Pr
ATTCAAATATTTCCAAGTTAGCGTGTAGCCGTCTAGTAACTTGCATTGTTCTAGTAACTTGCATTGTTCTAGTAACTTGCACCGTCTAGTAACTTATATCGTCTAGTGACTATAGAAAGAAAATTGTATATTTCCAAGTTAGTATGTAGCCGTCTAGTAACTTATACCGTCTAGTAACTTGCATTGTTCTAGTAACTTGCACCGTCTAGTAACTTGCACCGTCTAGTAACTTATACCGTCTAGTAACTTTAGAAAAATATTTAAATACTTCCAAGTTAGCGTGTAGCCGTCTAGTAACTTATAACGTCTAGTAACTTTAGAAAAATATCTAAATACTTCCAAGTTAGATTTTTCTTATTTTCTTTATAACTAAACTAGGAATATATATAAATATTACTATTTTATTATATATAAGTTTAGTTACTATTATTTTTACTATTTTATTCTATATAAAATCTAACTATAGAATAATAGTATATAATTTATCTTTATACTATTTCATTACTATTCTTTAGCTTTATTTTACTTCTAAATAAACCTTTCTTATATTATTTAAAAAAAAATTATTATTCTTAAGTTTATAATTTATACTTTATTCCTTTTAATTTTTATTAATAATTTCTATTTTCTAATAAGTATTACTTTATTTATATTCTTTTTTTATTTATATATACTAGATAAATATAAGGATATAGTATATAATATAGGATATTAACTTTAACATAGCTTATCTACTCTTTTTCTTCTTATTATATACTCTTTACTACCTTTTTTCTTAATCCCTTATTCTATTATAATATTATTATTTTATCTGTATTTTATATTAACTTTCCTTATATATTTTCTTTATAGTAATATATTTAGAGAAAAGTATAGTTATATAGATAGTATAATCTATATAAGGTATTATTATAAAAAAATAAATATAAATTATAGTTACTATACTATATATAATCTAGGAATATGTTCTTCATATATATTAAAAGTTACTAGACGGTGCAAAGTTACTAAACGCTGGGTTTAGATTTAGTATTTTTACCAAGTGAGCTAAGTCGGCGAATACGGGTTTATGGTTTTGGTGGTGGAGGCGGGGTCTGTCCGAACTCCCATACAAAAAACCAACCTCCGAGCTTTTTTCCGAGAGGTTAACTGCGCGACCCGAAAATCAAGCCCAACTCCATTCCAGCACTATATGAGAAGAGCAGCTGGGGCCTCCGGGCCTCTGGCAGCCGCTCACCAACCCAAATTGAAAACCTTATGGGGGCTCATTTGGGTGGGGACTCGATACTGTTGGGCTAAACTGAGTCACTTTGGTGTGGCCAGGTCGCCCTTTTGCGGTATTGCAGCTCCCCGGCCTACCCGTTTTCGCGGGGCCGGCACAAATTCTGGTATCATACTTGCAAGCCTTGTTACCCAGGTAGCGGTTGGAGACGTCAACTCTGTCCAGCGTGCCTACCCGGGGCTTGGTGACTGTTGGGGGCTTGAATGGGTGGGCGAAAGCCTATATATCGAAGCGGTGCCGTTGGCGTTGCGCCCATTTTTGCGACTAACACCCGAAGTCCTGCTCACTACCATGAGCGGGCACCATATGGGGTCTGTGGATAATTGGCTTTGCCAACTAATTCACCAGATCTTTGGGGGCAGCCCTGCTGGCTATCCGCGCTTGCGCGTTGAGTCGGCGTGGGCTTCCTCCTCTTGAGACGTGTATGCAGTGGGCTTGTTTCTGGCGGCAACGCCAGTCAGGCTTTCCATTGCGGACCGCGTCTTGGGGAACTCAGTGGGGGCAATTTGAATGGTCGCTCGCAGCAACATGTGCTTTACTGCGCATTTGCGGTGGGCGATTGGGGTTGCTTTTTTGGCGATCCCCTTCTCCGGTACAATTCTGGCCGCTTCGGCGGTCTGCCGGCCGCACTGTTAATTCAGCGCAGTCGGCGTACGATTGTTACCTGGTTGATTCTGCCAGTAGTCATATGCTTGTCTCAAAGATTAAGCCATGCATGTCTAAGTATAAGCAATTATACCGTGAAACTGCGAATGGCTCATTAAATCAGTTATCGTTTATTTGATA
The DNA here is from genome assembly GCF_000338995.1 of Bipolaris sorokiniana ND90Pr. Classification (NCBI taxonomy): domain Eukaryota; kingdom Fungi; phylum Ascomycota; class Dothideomycetes; order Pleosporales; family Pleosporaceae; genus Bipolaris; species Bipolaris sorokiniana. The sequence continues at coordinate 2,069 of NW_006911920.1, forward strand.
ATACCTTACTACTTGGATAACCGTGGTAATTCTAGAGCTAATACATGCTGAAAATCCCGACTTCGGAAGGGATGTGTTTATTAGATAAAAAACCAATGCCCTTCGGGGCTTTTTGGTGATTCATGATAACTTTACGGATCGCATAGCCTTGCGCTGGCGACGGTTCATTCAAATTTCTGCCCTATCAACTTTCGATGGTAAGGTATTGGCTTACCATGGTTTCAACGGGTAACGGGGAATTAGGGTTCGATTCCGGAGAGGGAGCCTGAGAAACGGCTACCACATCCAAGGAAGGCAGCAGGCGCGCAAATTACCCAATCCCGACACGGGGAGGTAGTGACAATAAATACTGATACAGGGCTCTTTTGGGTCTTGTAATTGGAATGAGTACAATTTAAACCTCTTAACGAGGAACAATTGGAGGGCAAGTCT
>NW_006911920.1:10822-12632 GCF_000338995.1 Bipolaris sorokiniana ND90Pr
CAACTCGACTCGTCGAAGGGGCTTTACACGGCAATAGCTAGCGACCACGTACGGGATTCTCACCCTCTGTGACGTCCTGTTCCAAGGAACTTGGACCGCTGCCAAAGCCAAAGCGCCCTCTGCAAATTACAACTCGGACTCTGAAAGAGCCAGATTTCAAATTTGAGCTGTTGCCGCTTCACTCGCCGTTACTAGGGCAATCCCTGTTGGTTTCTTTTCCTCCGCTTATTGATATGCTTAAGTTCAGCGGGTATCCCTACCTGATCCGAGGTCAAAAGTTAAAAATGTAGAGTCTTGATGGATTACCGTCCTTTTCTCCTGATACAAAGCGCAAAATATGTGCTGCGCTCCGAAACCAGTAGGCCGGCTGCCAATCGTTTTAAGGCGAGTCTCCCAGAAAGAGGGAGACAAAAAACGCCCAACACCAAGCAAAGCTTGAAGGTACAAATGACGCTCGAACAGGCATGCCCTTTGGAATACCAAAGGGCGCAATGTGCGTTCAAAGATTCGATGATTCACTGAATTCTGCAATTCACACTACGTATCGCATTTCGCTGCGTTCTTCATCGATGCCAGAACCAAGAGATCCGTTGTTGAAAGTTGTAATAATTACATTGTTTTTACTGACGCTGATTGCAACTGCATAAAAAAAAGGTTTATGGTTTGGTCCTGGTGGCGGGCGAACCCGCCCAGGAAACAACAAGTGCGCAAAAGACATGGGTGAAAAAAATATTTCAGCCGGCCGCGAAGCCAGGCCTTCATATTTTGTTGTGTAATGATCCCTCCGCAGGTTCACCTACGGAGACCTTGTTACGACTTTTACTTCCTCTAAATGACCGAGTTTGACGAACTTTCCGGCTTGGGGTGGTCGTTGCCAACCTCCCCGAGCCAGTCCGAACGCCTCACTGAGCCATTCAATCGGTAGTAGCGACGGGCGGTGTGTACAAAGGTCAGGGACGTAATCAACGCATGCTGATGACACGCGCTTACTAGGCATTCCTCGTTGAAGAGCAATAATTGCAATGCTCTATCCCCAGCACGACAGAGTTTAACAAGATTACCCAGACCTTTCGGCCAAGGTGAAGAACTCGTTGGCTCTGTCAGTGTAGCGCGCGTGCGGCCCAGAACATCTAAGGGCATCACAGACCTGTTATTGCCTCAAACTTCCATCAACTTGAGTTGATAGTCTCTCTAAGAAGCCGGCGACCAGCCAAAGCTAGCCTGGCTATTTAGCAGAGTAAGGTCTCGCTCGTTATCGCAATTAAGCAGACAAGTCACCCCACGAACTAAGAACGGCCATGCACCACCACCTGAAAAATCAAGAAAGAGCTCTCAATCTGTCAATCCTTATTTCATCTGGACCTGGTGAGTTTCCCCGTGTTGAGTCAAATTAAGCCGCAGGCTCCACGCCTGGTGGTGACCTTCCGTCAATTTCTTTAAGTTTCAGCCTTGCGACCATAATCCCCCCAGAACCCAAAAACTTTGATTTCTCGTAAGGTGCCGAGCGAGTCAGAAAAAGAACATCGCCCGATCCCTAGTCGGCATAGTTTACGGTTAAGACTACGACGGTATCTGATCGTCTTCGATCCCCTAACTTTCGTTCACTGATTAATGAAAACATCCTTGGCAAATGCTTTCGCAGTAGTTAGTCTTCAGTAAATCCAAGAATTTCACCTCTGACAACTGAATACTGATGCCCCCGACTGTTCCTGTTAATCATTGCGGCGTCTCTAGAAACCAACAAAATAGAAACGCACGCCCTATTTTATTATTCCATGCTAACGTATTCGAGCAAAGGCCTGCTTTGAAC
>NW_006911920.1:19848-21423 GCF_000338995.1 Bipolaris sorokiniana ND90Pr
CCCGGAAGTTCGTCAAACTCGGTCATTTAGAGGAAGTAAAAGTCGTAACAAGGTCTCCGTAGGTGAACCTGCGGAGGGATCATTACACAACAAAATATGAAGGCCTGGCTTCGCGGCCGGCTGAAATATTTTTTTCACCCATGTCTTTTGCGCACTTGTTGTTTCCTGGGCGGGTTCGCCCGCCACCAGGACCAAACCATAAACCTTTTTTTTATGCAGTTGCAATCAGCGTCAGTAAAAACAATGTAATTATTACAACTTTCAACAACGGATCTCTTGGTTCTGGCATCGATGAAGAACGCAGCGAAATGCGATACGTAGTGTGAATTGCAGAATTCAGTGAATCATCGAATCTTTGAACGCACATTGCGCCCTTTGGTATTCCAAAGGGCATGCCTGTTCGAGCGTCATTTGTACCTTCAAGCTTTGCTTGGTGTTGGGCGTTTTTTGTCTCCCTCTTTCTGGGAGACTCGCCTTAAAACGATTGGCAGCCGGCCTACTGGTTTCGGAGCGCAGCACATATTTTGCGCTTTGTATCAGGAGAAAAGGACGGTAATCCATCAAGACTCTACATTTTTAACTTTTGACCTCGGATCAGGTAGGGATACCCGCTGAACTTAAGCATATCAATAAGCGGAGGAAAAGAAACCAACAGGGATTGCCCTAGTAACGGCGAGTGAAGCGGCAACAGCTCAAATTTGAAATCTGGCTCTTTCAGAGTCCGAGTTGTAATTTGCAGAGGGCGCTTTGGCTTTGGCAGCGGTCCAAGTTCCTTGGAACAGGACGTCACAGAGGGTGAGAATCCCGTACGTGGTCGCTAGCTATTGCCGTGTAAAGCCCCTTCGACGAGTCGAGTTGTTTGGGAATGCAGCTCTAAATGGGAGGTAAATTTCTTCTAAAGCTAAATATTGGCCAGAGACCGATAGCGCACAAGTAGAGTGATCGAAAGATGAAAAGCACTTTGGAAAGAGAGTCAAACAGCACGTGAAATTGTTGAAAGGGAAGCGCTTGCAGCCAGACTTGCTTGCAGTTGCTCATCCGGGCTTTTGCCCGGTGCACTCTTCTGTAGGCAGGCCAGCATCAGTTTGGGCGGTGGGATAAAGGTCTCTGTCACGTACCTCTCTTCGGGGAGGCCTTATAGGGGAGACGACATACCACCAGCCTAGACTGAGGTCCGCGCATCTGCTAGGATGCTGGCGTAATGGCTGTAAGCGGCCCGTCTTGAAACACGGACCAAGGAGTCTAACATCTATGCGAGTGTTTGGGTGTCAAGCCCGAGCGCGTAATGAAAGTGAACGGAGGTGGGAACCCGCAAGGGTGCACCATCGACCGATCCTGAAGTTTACGGAAGGATTTGAGTAAGAGCATGGCTGTTGGGACCCGAAAGATGGTGAACTATGCTTGAATAGGGTGAAGCCAGAGGAAACTCTGGTGGAGGCTCGCAGCGGTTCTGACGTGCAAATCGATCGTCAAATTTGGGCATAGGGGCGAAAGACTAATCGAACTATCTAGTAGCTGGTTCCTGCCGAAGTTTCCCTCAGGATAGCAGTAACGTATTCAGTTTTATGAGGTAAA